>NC_053022.1:423389980-423563186 GCF_003073215.2 Triticum urartu | reverse complement strand
AGAGCTTCGAAGAGGAAACCAGTCGAGTGGAGCCAGGCTTGGATCCCGCCAATTCTCTCGTGAAGGACGAGGCTGCTATGAACGTGCTCCGACTGGAGTCTCGTGTTACCAGCGTTGTTGATTATCTTGCTCGGCTGAAGGTTGCGATGTCGCGGATCGACACATCACTCTGGCCTGGAACGATGCTTCAGAACGACCTCGAGTCCCTGATGGTCCGACTAGATGAAGTCCCGGGTCGAGTGGCGGAATGGAAGAAATCTTCTGCTAGATGTGGTGCTGATGTCGCTCTGTCTCTGGTCCGCGTCCATTGCAAGGAGGCGCGAGAAGAAAAGCTGGCCGCCATCCAAGTTGCCAATACCAGGAAGCACAACTTTCAACACTTCATGGAGACTTTTATTGCTGCTGCCACTCGTATTGCAGACGGGATCGACTTGGACGAGTTCGTCGCCCCTTCCAGTCCTCCTCCTGAGGAATGAAAAACTTTTATGCTTCACTTTAAATTTGCCACGGAATGCCGAGTGGATTTGTAACCGTTAAACTCCGCCGAGCCGAGGGCTCGAGCACTTTGATCTGAGGTCTGGGACCTTTTAGGCTTTATCTGATCTTGATTTCTCGTTGAATATCTTCATGGTTTGATTCGTCGAGTGGAACTTGATCTTCACTCGGAATAACCTTGTATTTGCGGCGCAGCTCCGAAGGAGAAGGTAGCAGTCGACTTGCGGATTGGGTCGTGTCCTGTACTTAGGCGAGCACTGGGCTGCAGCTAAGCCTCCGAGTGAGAGGTTTGCTCTCCACTCGGTAGGATTTTTAAACACTTAGGCGAGCGCTGGGCTGCAGCTAAGCCCCCGAGTGGGTGTCTGGCTCGCCACTCGGTAGGATTTCTAATCACTTAGGCGAGTGCTTGGACTGCAGCTAAGCCCCCGAGTGGGAGGTTTGCTCTCCACTCGGTAGGATTTTTATATACTTAGGCGAGCGCTGGGCTGCAGCTAAGCCTCCGAGTGGGAGGTTTGCTCTCCACTCGGTAGGATTTACAAATACTTAGGTGAGTGGTTGGACTGCAGCTAAGCCCCCGAGTGGGAGGATTGCTCTCCACTCGGTAGGATTCTTTCAAACTCCCCCGAGTGGGAGGATTGCTCTCCACTCGGTAGGATTTTTTCAAAATTAGGCGAGTGCCTGACTGCAGCTAAGCCTCTAAGTGGGAGAACTTAGGCGAGTACTGGACTGTAGCTAAGCCCCCGAGTGGGAGGATTGCTCTCCACTCGGTAGGATTTTTTCAAACTTAGGCGAGTGGTTGACTGCAGCTAAGTCTCTAAGTGGGAGAACTTAGGCGAGTACTGGACTCCAGCTAAGCCCCCGAGTGGGAGGATTGCTCTCCACTCGGTAGGATTTTTTCAAACTTAGGCGAGTGCCTGACTGCAGCTAAGTCTCTAAGTGGGAGAACTTAGGCGAGTACTGGACTGCAGCTAAGCCCCCGAGTGGGAGGATTACTCTCCACTCGGTAGGATTTTTTCAAACTTAGGCGAGTGCCTGACTGCAGCTAAGCCTCTAAGTGGGAGAACTTAGGCGAGTACCGGACTGCAGCTAAGCCCCCAAGTGGGAGGATTGCTCTCCACTCGGTAGGATTTTTCAAACTTAGGCGAAACGGATTCGCAGCTAAGTCACCCACTGGGGGTTTCGTATGCAAACAAGAGTGACAGCAATTGTTGGGACACTCTTGTCTTTGGTAAAAATGAACTGCAGAAATTTTTTCTTATTACATCTCGTCCAAGGGAGAACTCAAGTGTAAAAGGGGCGGAGCAGTTCCGCATTCCAAGCTCGTGGCTCATCGATCTGGCGATCAACATTGTAGAGGTGATACGCTCCATTGTGGAGGACTCTGGTGACGATGAAGGGGCCTTCCCAAGTAGAGCAAGTTTGTGTGGTTTCTGTTGATCCACTCGTAGGACCAAATCTCCTTCTTGGAAGGCTCGGCTCTTCACATTTTTGGCATGGAATCGACGCAAGTCTTGCTGATAGATGGTCGATCTGATCATAGCCATTTCCCTCTCCTCCTCTAGGAGGTCGACTGCGTCTTGCCGGGCTTGCTCTGCTTCGTCTTCGTTATAAAGCTCGACTCTGGGGGCGTTGTGAAGTAGATCACTCGGTAGGACGGCTTCGGCTCCGTAAACCAGAAAGAACGGCGTTCTTCCAGTCGACCGGTTCGGGGTGGTCCTCAGTCCCCACAAAACTGACAGAAGCTCGTCGACCCAAGCGCCTGCTGTGTGCTTGAGATCACGCATCAGTCGAGGCTTCGGTCCTTTGAGAATCAGACCATTTGCTCTTTCAGCTTGTCCATTCGACTGGGGATGCGCGACCGACGCGTAGTCGACTCGTGTGCCTTGAGAGGCACAAAAAGCTCTGAACTCGTCTGAATCAAAGTTTGACCCATTGTCAGTGATGATGCTATGCGGGACCCCATATCTAAATGTTAGCCCTCTGACGAAACTGATAGCAGTGCAAGCATCGAGATTCTTGATGGGCTTAGCTTCAGTCCATTTGGTAAATTTGTCGACTGCCACAAGCACATGAGTGAAACCGCTCCTGCCTGTTCTCAGTGGACCAACCATGTCCAGTCCCCAGACAGCAAAGGGCCAGACGAGTGGAATGGTCTTCAGGGCTGATGCAGGCTTGTGTGACATGTTGGAGTAGAACTGGCAGCCTCCACACTTGTCGACTATCTCTTTCGCCATCTCATTTGCTCTTGGCCAGTAAAATCCCGCTCGGTATGCTTTAGCCACAATGGTCCGAGAGGACGCATGGTGACCCACAGGTCCCCGAGTGGATATCATCAAGGATCATCTGACCTTCTTCTGGCGTTATGCACTTCTGACCAATTCCAGTCGCACTTTCTCTATACAACTGTCCTTTTATGACTGTGAAAGCTTTGGATCGACGGACGATCCGTTGAGCCTCTTCTTCGTCCTCTGGAAGTTCTTTCCTCAAGATATACATGATGTATGGTATCGTCCAGTCGGGAGTGATTGCCAAGACCTCCGTGACCAGGTCAACCACAGCGGGAATTTCGACTTCAGTCGGATCTGTGGCACTTTTCGGTTGCGGGGCTTCTTCTGTAAAAGGATCCTCCTGGACTGACGGCGAGCGGATGTGCTCCAAAAACACATTGCTGGGAATGGATTCTCTCTTGGAGCCTATCTTTGCCAGATCATCAGCTGCTTGATTTTTCAGTCGGGGGATGTGATGAAGCTCTAACCCCTCGAATTTCTTTTCTAGTTTTCTTACTGCGTTGCAGTAGCCAGTCATAGCTGGGCTTCTGACGTTCCACTCCTTCATCACCTGATTAACCACCAAATCTGAGTCACCATAGACCATGAGGCACCGGACGCCGAGTGAAATGGCCATGCGCAACCCATACAAGAGTGCTTCATATTCTGCTTCATTATTGGAGGAATCGAAGTGAATCTGGAGAACATATCTGAGCTTATCTCCTCGGGGGGAGACCAATACTACCCCAGCACCGGAACCATTCAGCATCTTAGATCCATCGAAGAACATGGTCCAGTGCTCCGAGTGAACTTGAGTCGGAAGCGCTGTTCAATCCACTCGGCGACGAAATCTGCAATTTCTTGGGACTTGATAGCCCTCTTTGCTTCAAACTTGATATCTAGGGGAAGGAGTTCAATCGCCCACTTCGCCACTCGACCAGTTGCATCTCTGTTGTGCAAGATCTCTGACAGTGGAGCGTCGCTGACGACTGTAATGGAATGGTCAGAGAAGTAGTGTGCAACCTTCTTCGTGGTCATGTGGATCCCATATACAAGCTTCTAGTAATGGGGATATCTTTGCTTCGAAGGGGTCAAAACTTCAGACACATAATATACTGGGCGCTGAACTCTGAAGGACTTTCCTTCTTCTTCTCGCTCGATCGTAAGTACCATACTGACAACTTGTCCCATGGCCGCAATGTACAGCAGCAGAGGCTCTTTACTCATTGGGGCAGCAAGCACCGGCTGGGTGGAGAGCAGAGCTTTGAGCTCTGCAAACGCTGCGTCAGCTTCTGGAGTCCACTCGAACTTGTCAGACTTCTTCATCAGTCGGTAAAGAGGCAACGCCTTTTCACCGAGACGAGAAATGAATCGACTTAGAGCGGCCAAGCAACCTGTAAGCTTCTGGACATCGTGTACACACACAGGGCGCTTCATCCGGAGTATGGTGCCAACTTTCTTGGGATTGGCGTCGATTCCTCGTTCGGAAACGAGAAAACCGAGTAACTTTCCACCTGGAACTCCGAATGTGCACTTTGATGGATTGAGCTTGATATCGTATCCCCTGAGGTTAGCAAAGGTTTCGGCAAGGTCAGTCAGTAGGTCGGAACCTTTCCGTGACTTAACCACAATATCATCCATGTATGCTTCTACGTTCCGACTGATCTGAGTGAGCAAACACTTCTGAATCATCCTCATGAACGTGGCTCCAGCATTCTTGAGGCCGAAGGGCATGGTGACATAACAGAAGCACCCAAATGGGGTGATGAAAGCCGTTTTGATCTCGTCGGGTCCATACAGACAGATCTGATGGTACCCTGAATAAGCATCTATAAAATACAAACGCTCACACCCCGCGGTCGAGTCCACTACCTGGTCGATGCGGGGGAGAGGGAAATGATCTTTTGGGCAGGCCCAATTGATGTGTTTAAAGTCAATGCACATGCGAAGTGACTTGTCCTTCTTGGGGACCATGACAACATTGGCGAGCCACTCGGAGTGGTAAATCTCTCGGATGAACTCCGCTGCTAAGAGCCGAGCCACCTCCTCACCAATAGCTTTCCTCTTCTGGACGGCGGACCGTCGAAGATGTTCTTTCACAGGCTTGAACTTCGGGTCGACTCGTAGACGGTGCTCAGACAGCCCCTGGGAACTCCAGGCATGTCAGAAGGCTTCCATGCGAAGACGTCCCAGTTCTCATGGAGGAACTGGATGAGCGCTTCTTCCTATTTGGAGTCGAGCGTCGTTGAGATGTGAATCGGAGCAGCATCGGGGTCGGTCGGGTGAATGTGAGCTGGCTTAGTTTCACCGGACGACTGAAAAGTAGCTTCTGAAGCAGGCTTCTTGGCTCGTAGCAATTCACTCGGATCAGCAGTCTTCTGGTACTCTTGTAGCTCAACAACTGCCATCTGAGCGTCAGCAATCTTCGATCCTTTCTGAAAACACTCCTCTGCTTTCTTCCGATTGCCGGTAACGGTGATCACACCTCTGGGGCCGGGCATCTTCAACTTGAGATACACGTAGCACGGTCGAGCCATGAAGCGTGCATAAGCTGGCCGACCCAGAATAGCATGATAAGCACTTTGGAAGTCCACAACCTCAAATGTCAACTTTTCCTTGCGGTAATTCTTTGAATCACCGAAAACCACGTCGAGAGCAATCTGGCCGAGTGACTCGGCTTTCTTTCCGGGAATGACTCCATGGAAGCTCATGTTGCTGGAGCTGAGCCTGGACATCGGAATGCCCATCCCTTTCAATGTTTCAGCATACAATATGTTCAGGCCACTGCCACCATCCATCAGGACTTTGGTCAGTCGAGTGCCTTCGACAACTGGGTCGACCACCAAAGCTTGCCTCCCAGGGGTGGCAATGTGCGTAGGGTGATCGGACTAGTCGAATGTGATGGCAGTCTGAGACCACTTCAGATAACTGGGTGTCGCCGGAGCAACCATATTCACCTCACGGTTAATGACTTTCAGTCGACTTTTGCTTTCGACATCAGCAAAAATCATCAGGGTGGAATTGATTTGGGGGTATCCATCGTCGCTATCTTCCTTGTCCTCAACTCTGTCCGACTCTTTTTCCTTATCTTTGGGCTGTTTTCCCTGAAACTACTGGATCAGGAGCCAGCACTGTCGAGTGGTATGCTTTGGGTAAATAAAATTACCCTCTTCATCTTTCTTGGTGTGGATGTGACATGGCAGATCCAAAACATCATTTCCATCTTGATCTTTGAATTTCTTGGGCTTCCAGGGGCCTTTGGGTTTTCCCTTGAAATTTCCCTAGGTTACGGCCAGGGCCTCCCCAGGGGCGGCTGGCTCGGCCTTTCGCTTCTGCTTCGGACTGGAATTTCCTCCGGTTTCCTGGGCGACTGCTTTCTTCTTGCCACTCCGGAGTCAATCTTCATCTTCTCCGTTAGCGTATTTGGTGGCAATTTCCATCATCCGATTCAGGGACATTTCTCCGGTCCGACCGAACTTCAGGTTCAACTCTCTGTTCTTGACGCCTTCTTTAAAGGCACAAACTGCTTGGTGATCCGGTACGTTCTCAACTGTGTGATGCAAAGTGATCCACCTCTGGATGTAATCCCTCAGAGTTTCACTCGGCTTCTGCATGCAAAACCGCAATTCTGTAAGGCCTGCGGGTCGCTTGCATGTTCCCTCAAAGGTTGTGACAAACACTCGAGAGAGATCCTCCCAAGTGTAGATGCTGCTGGGTGCTAACTGATTCAGCCACGCTCTGGCCGAGCCCTCTAACAGGAGAGGCAAATGCTTCATGGCCACCTCATCATTGCCACCGCCAATCTGTACAGCCACTCGGTAATCTTCGAGCCAAGTGTCAGGCTTAGACTCACCGGTGAACTTGCTGACTCCAGTCGCCAACCGAAAGTTGGGAGGAATCACTGCGGCCCTGATGGCTCGACTGAAACACTCTGGCCCTGAAACACGTACTCTGCTGCTGGCAGGCGCATCTCTGTTCTGGCCTTCCCGATGAGCCCTGTTCCTGTCAACCAAACCTTGAACGAGGATAGATCTTGCATCAAAGCCTGGGTCCCTGGGGTCGACTGGAATCCTCTGCCCAACGCTATGAGGGCGCCTGTCATCTCGATGTCGAGGCGCATATGACCCACTCCTCGAGGGAGGGGTTGGCACTCGACGTCGATCATCACGATCGGATCGGTGATCATACTGCTCATTCCTTCTGTACTGATCATGCCGGTCACTACGTCCCTCATGCCTCGCGGGCGACCTCAGGCTGTGAGCCGACTGGACTGTATCTGTTGCAACGGATCGACTATGGATCCTATTCCGCGACTGAGAAACAGCGGAATTTTGATTTCCCGCCGCCCGGAGCAACGCTCTGATCTGCAACAAGCCCCTGCCAGCCTCCGACTGGGAGGGCTGAATCGATTCCGCTATACGGGCCGCGGCTGCCAAATTCTGAACTGGGGTTCGATATACCTGCGTCGGCGGGAAGAGCTAGCGTCGACTAGACTCGGGAGCCCGCTGACGCGCTTGCTCGTCGAGTGCTCGCTGGAGATTCTCCAGTCGAGTGCGCTCGGCCAAGTTAGCCAAGTGCGCGTCCTCCAAGGCCCGGGCCTCGGGGGTCTCTCCGACGATAGGAGTGCGGAGTGCGTCCATGTTCCGGCGGCGAAGCTCCTCTCGCTGTAATGACGTGAGAGGTTCGGGGAGATACTCATCGTGGGGATGCGACGGGTCGCCCCCACCCGCGCCTCCATCAGCGCGAGGGAAACCGGGAGGACTGTGCGTTCCATCGACCGCCAGAATCTCAGCCGCTGGGTCGCTGCTGTCGCACTTGGATGCGGTCTCCGCGGAGCCGGTCGACAGGTCGAACAGGCCGCAGAGGGATTCGTCGGGCTCGATTGCCGCGACTTGCGGGGCGGCCGACGGGCGAGCCACGACATGACTCACCCACCTCTGAAGTCTCGACCGACCGGAGCGCTTGCGCCGGTGGGAGACAGAGCGGGGAGACGATACGGGGGCCGACCGATACTGGGTCGACGGCTGCCGCAGGAGGACGCCACGAACGCATGCGCGGAAATGCGTCGCACCGAGGACGGGGAGCGCGTCGATGTCGAGTGGCGCCTCCTGAAGCCAGGCAGAGTCGTCGGAGATGAACGTGAGTGCGCCGAGGCGGATGTCGCGGCCCTCCACCAAAACTCCGCACGAAACCATGATCAAAGGGATCGGAAAAATCGCAACTTCTCCAATCAGGCGCTAAGATTCCGGCCGCAAGGTGGGCGCCAACTTTCATGGTTCTAACTCTGACAGTGATGTAGGGGGTATGTATGGAGAGGCTAGATCTCAGCTATTGGGAAGTTGTAAACACACCAAGAAGTACGAGTTCAGGCCCTTCGCGGAGGAAGTAACAGCCCTACGTCTCGGTGCCCGGAGGCAGTCGATTGGATTACTGGCGTGTGAATAACAGAGGTGCGAACCCTTCATACTGAGGAGGGGGTGGCTTATATAGAGTTCGCCGGCCCTCTCCCGCCCTCAGTGATGCAGGGTTTAAGGTACATTTAAGGTTGGGCGTTACTGGTAACGCCCCTAATAAGTGTGATAATGACCATAAAGACTACTTAATAGCCGACCGTTTGCCTGCGGAGTGACTTTAGGTCTCCTAGCAGTCGAGTGGTTGGCTTCATGGTCGAGTGATAGCTTCTTGGTCGAATGTCTTGAACCCGTCGAGTGGGATACCTTCAAGTCGATTGAAAGGTGACTTCTTCCAGGGGTGTCCTTGGGTAGGGCTCCTTGGACAGGTCCGTGCCCCTACCCTAGGTACACAGCTTCATCATGCCTGCCCCCCCAAGCGCGCCCTCCACCCTCGTGGGCCCCCTGTTTCTCCACTGACGTACTTCTTCCTCCTATATATACCCACGTACCCCCAAACGATCAGATACGGAGCCAAAACCTTATTCCACCACCGTAACTTTCTATATCCACGAGATCCCATCTTGGGGCCTATTCCGGAGCTCCGCCGGAGGGGGCATCGATCACGGAGGGCTTCTACATCAACACCATAGCCTCTCCGATGAAGTGTGAGTAGTTTACTTCAGACCTACTGGTCCATAGTTAGTAGCTAGATGGCTTCTTCTCTCTTTTTGGATCTCAATACAATGTTCTCCCCCTCTCTTGTGGAGATCTATTTGATGTAATCTTCTTTTTGTGGTGTGTTTGTTGAGACCGAAGAATTGTGGGTTTATGACCAAGTCTATCTATGAATAATATTTGAATCTTCTCTGGATTGTTTTATGTATGATTGGTTATCTTTGCAGGTCTCTTTGAATTATCAGTTTGGTTTGGCCTACTAGATTGATCTTTCTTGCAATGGGAGAAGTGCTTAGCTTTGGGTTCAATCTTGCGGTGTCCATTCCCGGTGACAGCAAGGGCAGCAAGGCACGTATTGCATTGTTGCCATCGAGGATAACAAGATGGGGTTTTCTTCATATTGCATGAGTCTATCCCTCTACATCATGTCATCTTGCTTAAGGCGTTACTCTGCTTTTAACTTAATACTCTAGTTTTAACTTAATACTCTAGATGCATGCTGGATAGCGGTCGATGAGTGGAGTAATAGTAGTAGATGCAGGAAGGAGTCAGTCTAGTTGTCTCGTACGTGATGCCTATATACATGATCATACCTAGATATTCGCATAAATATGCTCAATTCGGTCAATTGCTCAATAGTAATTTGTTCACCCACCGTAGAATACTTATGCTCTCGAGAGAAGCCACTAGTGAAACCTATGGCCCCCGGGTCTATCTTTATCATATCAATCTCCTACTACTTAGTTATTTACTTTGCCTTTATTTTACTTTGCATATTTATCATAAAAATACCAAAAATATTATCTTTATCATATCTATCAGATCTCACTCTCGTAAGTGGCCCTATAGGGATTGACAACCCCTATTTGTGTTGGTTGCGAGGATTTATTTGTTTGTGCAGGTATGAGGGACTTGCGTGTAGCCTCCTACTGGATTGATACCTTGGTTCTCAAAAACTAAGGGAAATACATACGCTACTTTGCTGCATCATCCCTTCCTCTTCGGGGAAAACCAACGCAGTGCTAAAAGAGGTAGCAAGAAGGATTTCTACCGCTTTTGCCGGGGAGGTTCGCGCAAGTCAAGATTTGACTCCCGACAACGAGCCATTTCTGGCTCCGTTGCCGGGGAGGTCTACGCAAAAGTCAACATACCAAGTACCCATCACATACCCTCATCTCCCGCATTACCTTATTTGCCATTTTCCTCTCGTTTTCCTCTCCCCCCCCCAATTCACCCTTGCCATTTTATTCGCCCTCTCTCTCTATCCTCCCTCTCTATTTACCCTTTTTGTCCGCTTGTTTTTTGTTTGCTTGTGTGTTAGTTTGCTTGTTTGTCGCGACGGCTCAAGATAATACTAAATTGTGTGACCTCACCAATACCAACAACAATGATTTTATTAGCACTCTGATTGCTCCTCTTACCGATGCTGAATCTTGTGAAATTAATACTACTTTGCTGAATCTTGTCATGAAAGATCCGTTCTCCGACCTTCCTAGTGAAGACGCCGCTACCCATCTAAATAGCTCCGTTGATTTGTGTGACATGCAAAAGAAGAAAGATGTGGATAATGATATTGTTAAATTGAAGCTATTTCTCTTAGAGATCGTGCTAAAGCTTGGTTTTCGTCTTTGCCTAAAAATAGTATTGATTCATGGAACAAGTGCAAAGATGCTTTTATCTCTAAGTATTTTCCTCCCGCTAAAATCATCTAACTTAGAAACGATATTATGAACTTTAAGCAACTTGATCATGAACATGTTGCACAAGCTTGGGAGAGAATGAAATTAATGATACGTAATTTCCCTACTCATGGTTTAAATCTGTGGATGATTATACAAAATTTTTATGCCGGATTGATTTTGCTTCTAGAAATCTTTTGGATTCGGTCGCAGGAGGCACTTTTATGGAAATCACTTTAGGAGAAGCTACTAAACTCCTAGATAATATTATGGTTAATTATTCTCAATGGCACACTGAAAGATCTACTAATAAAAAGGTGCATGCGATAGAAGAAATTAATGTTTTGAGTGGAAAGATGGATGAACTTATGAAATTATTTGCTAATAAGAGTGTTTCTTCTGATCCTAATGATATGCCCTTGTCTACTTTGATTGAGAATAATAATGAATCTATGGATGTGAATTTTGTTGGTAGGAACAATTTTGGTAACAATGCATATAGAGGAAATTTCAATCCTAGGCCTTATCCTAGTAATCCCTCTAATAATTATGGTAATTCCTACAACAATTCTTATGGAAATTATAATAAGATGCCCTCAGATTTTGATTCTAATATTAAAGAATTTATTACTTCGCAAAAGAATTTTAATGCTATGATTGAAGAAAAATTGCTTAAGATTGATGATTTGGCTAGGAACGTTGATAGAATTGCTCTTGATGTTGATTCTTTGAAACTTAGATCTATTCCACCTAAGCATGATATCAATGAGTCTTTCAAAGCCATGAGAATTTCCATTGACGAGTGCAAAGAAAGAACCGCTAGGATGCGTGCTAAGAAAGATGCCTTTATAAAAGTGTGTTCTTCTAGTTCCTATGAAAATAATGATGAAGATCTAAAAAATTTGATGTGCCCTGTATTAAATCTTTGTTTTGCAATATGAATCTTGATAATAACGGGACTGAATATGATCCACCTTTACCTAGAAGGCATTCTAAGAATCCGGAATTTGTTGATCTTGATGCTAAATTTGATAAAAGTGGGATTGAAGAAATTAAAACCCTAGATGTTGCTAAACCCACTATTATGGATTTCACGGAATTTAACTATGAAAATTGCTCTTTGATTGATTGTATTTCCTTGTTGCAATCCGTGCTAAATTCTCCTCATGTGTATAGTCAAAATAAAGCGTTTACTAAACATATCGTTGATGCCTTGATGCAATCTTATGAAGAAAAACTTGAATTGGAAGTTTCTATCCCTAGAAAACTTTATGATGAGTGGGAACCAACTATTAAAATTAAAATTAAAGATCATGAATGCTATGCTTTATGTGATTTGGGTGCTAGTGTTTCCACGATTCCAAAGACTTTGTGTGATTTGTTAGGTTTCCGTGATTTTGATGATTGCTCTCTAAACTTGCACCTTGCGGATTCCACTATTAAGAAACCTATGGGAATAATTAATGATGTTCTTATTGTTGCAAATAGGAATTATGTGCCCATAAATTTTATTGTTCTTGACATAGATTGCAATCCTTCATGTCCTATTATTCTTGGCAGACCTTTCCTTAGAACGATTGGTGCAATTATTGATATGAAGGAAGGAAATATTAGATTCCAATTTCCGTTAAGTAAAGGCATGGAACACTTTCCTAGAAAGAAAATTAAATTACCTTATGAATCTATTATGAGAGCCACTTATGGATTGCCTACCAAAGATGGCAATACCTAGATCTATTCTTGCTTGTTATGCCTAGCTAGGGGCGTTAAACGATAGCGCTTGTTGGGAGGCAACCCAATTTTATTTTTATTCCTTGATTTTTCCTCCTGCTTAGTAATAAATAAATTATTTAGCTTCTGTTTTGGTTGTATTTTTTGTGTTTAATTAGTGTTTGTTCCAAGTAGAACCGTTGGGAAGACTTGGGGAAAGTCTTGTTGAACTTGCTGTAAAAAACAGAAACTTTAGCGCTCACGAGAACTACTGTCATTTTTATTTGGAAAGTGATATTTAGTTAATTATTTTTGAAGATGATTAATAGATAAATTCCTCACGTCCAGAAATTTATTTTAGAATTTTTAGGGTTCCAGATCTTGCGCTAGCTACAGATTAATACAGAATGTTCTGTTTTTGACAGATTCTGTTTTTCGTGTGTTGTTTGCTTATTTTGATGAATCTATGGCTAGTAAATTAGTTTATAAACCATAGAGAAGTTGGAATACAGTAGTTATAACACCCATATAAATAAAGAATGAGTTCATTACAGTACCTTGAAGTGGTCTTTTGTTTTCTTTCGCTAACGGAGCTCACGAGATTTTCTACTTTAAGTTTTGTGTTGTGAAGTTTTCAAGTTTTGGGTAAAGATTTGATGGATTATGGAACAAGGAGTGGCAAGAGCCTAAGCTTGGGGATTCCCATGGCACCCCCAAGATAATCTAAGGACACCTAAAAGCCAAATCTTGGGGATGCCCCGGAAGGCATCCCCTCTTTCGTCTACTTCTATCGGTAACTTTACTTGGAGCTATATTTTTATTTACCACATGATATGTG
The DNA here is from genome assembly GCF_003073215.2 of Triticum urartu. Lineage (NCBI taxonomy): Eukaryota > Viridiplantae > Streptophyta > Magnoliopsida > Poales > Poaceae > Triticum > Triticum urartu. The sequence goes on along the minus strand of NC_053022.1, from coordinate 423,550,129 downwards.
TTTTGCTTGGAGCTTCTTGTATTATTTGAGTCTTTGCTTATTATTTTACCACAATCATACTTGCTATACACACATTTTGAGAGAGCCATATATGATTTGGAATTTGTTAGAATACTCTATGTGCTTCGCTTATTTCTTTTGAGTTATATAATTTTACTCTAGTGCTTCACTTATATCTTTTAGAGCACGGTGATGGATTTGTTATATAGAAACTATTGATATCTCATGCTTAACTTAGATTATTTTGAGAGTCTTAAATAGCATGGTAATTTGCTTAAAATCCTAATATGCTTGGTATGCAAGATTAATAATAAAAATTCTCTTATGAGTGTGTTGAATACTATGATAAGTTTGACACTTGATAATTGTTTTGAGACATGGAGATGGTGATATTAAAGTCATGCTAGTTGAGTAGTTGTGAATTTGAGAAATACTTGTGTTGAAGCTTGTGATTCCCGTAGCATGCACGTATGGTGAACCGTTATGTGATGAAGTCGGAGCATGATTTATTTATTGATTGTCTTCCTTATGAGTGACGGTCGGGGACGAGCGATGGTCTTTTCCTAACAATCTATCCCCCTAGGAGCATGCACGTAATACTTTGCTTTGATAACTTGTAGATTTTTGCAGTAAGTATATGAGTTCTTTATGACTAATGTTGAGTCCATGGATTATACGCACTCTCACCCTTCCACCTTTGCTAGCCTCTATAATACCGCACACCTTTCGCCGGTATCATACACCTACCATATACCTTCCTCAAAACAGCCACCATACCTACCTATTATGGCATTTCCATAGCCATTCCGAGATATATTGCCATGCAACTTTCCACCGTTCCATTTATGACACACTCCATCATTGTCATATTGCTTAGCATGATCATGTAGTTGACATAGTATTCATGGCAAAGCCACCGTTCATAATTCTTTCATACTTGTCACTCATGCATCATTGCATATCCCGGTACACCGCCGGAGGCATTCATATAGAGTCATATCTTGTTCTAAGTATCGAGTTGTAATTATTGAGTTGTAAGAAAAATAAAAGTGTGATGATCATCATTATTAGAGCATTGTCCCAGTGAGGAAAGGATGATGGAGACTATGATTCCCCCACAAGTCGGGATGAGACTCCGGACGAAAAATTAAAAAAAAGAAAAGAAAAGAGGCCATAAAAAAGAGAAAAGGCTCAAATCAAAAAAATGAGAGAAAAAGAGAGAAGGGACAATGTTACTATCCTTTTACCACACTTGTGCTTCAAAGTAGCACCATGATCTTCATAGTAGAGAGCCTCTCATGTTATCACTTTCATATACTAGTGGGAATTTTTCATTATAGAACTTGGCTTGTATATTCCAATGATGGGCTTCCTCAAAATTGCCCTAGGTCTTCATGAGCAAGCAAGTTGGATGCACACCCACTTAGTTTCTTTGTGAGCTTTCATATACTTATAGCTCTAGTGCATCTGTTGCATGGCAATCCCCACTCACTCACATTAATATCTATTGATGGGCATCTCCATAGCCCGTTGATACACCTAGTTGATGTGAGACTATCTTCCCCTTTTTGTCATCTCCACAACCACCACTCAATTCCACCTATAGTGCTATATCCATGGCTCACGCTCATGTATTGCGTGAAGATTGAAAAAGTTTTGAGAATGTCAAAAGTATGAAACAATTGCTTGGCTTGTCATCGGGGTTGTGCATGATTTAAATATTTTGTGTGGTGAAGATAGAGCATAGCTAGACTATATGATTTTGTAGGGATAACTTTCTTTAGCCATGTTATTTTGAGAAGACATAATTGCTTTATTAGTATGCTTGAAGTATTATTATATTCTATGTCAATATGAACTTTTGTCTTGAATCTTTTGGATCTGAATATTCATACCACAATTAAGAAGAATTACATTAAAATTATGCCAAGTAGCACTCCTCATCAAAAATTCTGTTTTTATCATTTACCTACTCAAGGACGAGCAGGAATTAAGCTTGGGATGCTTGATACGTCTCCAACATATCTATAAGTTTTGATTGCTCCATGCTATATTATCTACGGTTTTGGACATTACTGGGCTTTATTATACAATTTTATATTATTTTTGGGACTAACTTATTAACCGGAAGCCCAGCCCAGAATTGCTGTTTTTTTGCCTGTTTTAGGGTTTCGAAGAAAAGGAATATCAAACGGAGTCCAAATGGAATGAAACCTTCGGGAACGTGATTTTCTCACCGAATACAACTTAGGAGACTTGGACCCTACGTCAAGCCAACTAACAGGAGGCCACGAGGTAGGGGGCGCGCCTGCTCCCCCCCCCCCCCCGGCCCCCCCCCCCCCCCCCCCCAGGCGCGCCCTCCACCCTCGTGGGCCCCCTATTGCTCCACCGACGTACTTCTTCCTCCTATATATACCCACGTACCCCCAAACGATCAGATACGGAGCCAAAACCGTAATTCCACCGCTGTAACTTTCTGTATCCACGAGATCCCATCTTGGGGCCTGTTTCGGAGCTCCGCCGGAGGGGGCATCGATCACGGAGGGCTTCTACATCAACACCATAGCCTCTCCGATGAAGTGTGAGTAGTTTACTTCAGACCTACGGGTCCATAGTTAGTAGCTAGATGGCTTCTTCTCTCTTTTTGGATCTCAATACAATGTTCTCCCCCTCTCTTGTGGAGATCTATTCGATGTAATCTTCTTTTTGCGGTGTGTTTGTTGAGATCGATGAATTGTGGGTTTATGATCAAGTCTATCTATGAGTAATATTTGAATCTTCTCTGGATTGTTTTATGTATGATTGGTTATCTTTGCAAGTCTCTTCGAACTATCAGTTTGGTTTGGCCTACTAGATTGATCTTTCTTGCAATGGGAGAAGTGCTTAGCTTTGGGTTCAATCTTGCAGTGTCCTTTGCTGGTGACAGTAAGGGCAGCAAGGCACGTATTGTATTGTTGCCATCGAGGATAACAAGATGGGGTTTTCTTCATATTGCATGAGTCTATCCCCCTAAATCATGTCATCTTGCTTAAGGCGTTACTCTGTTTTTAACTTAATACTCTAGATGCATGCTGGATAGCGGTTGATGAGTGGAGTAATAGTAGTAGATGCAGGCAGGAGTCGGTCTACTTGTCTCAGACGTGATGCCTATATACATGATCATACCTAGATATTCTCATAACTATGCTCAATTCTATCAATTGCTCAACAGTAATTTGTTCACCCACCGTAGAATACTTATGCTCTTGAGAGAAGCCACTGGTGAAACGTATGGCCCCCGGGTCTATCTTGATCATATCAATCTCCTACTACTTAGTTATTTACTTTGCTATTTACTTTTCCTTTATTTTACTTTGCATCTTTATCATAAAAATACCAAAAATATTATCTTTATCATATGTATCAGATCTCACTCTCGTAAGTGGCCCTATAGGGATTGACAACCCCTATTTGCGTTGGTTGCGAGGATTTATTTGTTTGTGCAGGTACGAGGGACTTGCGTGTAGCCTCCTACTGGATTGATACCTTGGTTCTCAAAAACTGAGGGAAATACTTACGCAACTTTGCTGCATCATCCCTTCCTCTTTGGGGAAAACCAATGCAGTGCTAAAAGAGGTAGCAGCTACAGGCTTCTAGCAAGAATCGTTCTTACCTACGCATCAAAACCACAATAGTGATTTATCAAGTTTGTTGTTTTAACCTACAACAAGGACCGGCCGCAGTCAAATTTGATTCAACTAAAGTTGGAGAAACAGACACCCGCCAGCCACCTTTATGCAAAACTAGTTGCATGTCTGTCGGTGGATCCGGTCTCCTGAATGTGGTCATGTAAGGTTGGTCCGGGCTGCTTCATCCAACAATATCGCCGAATAAAAATAAGACATTGGTGGTAAGCAGGATGACGATCATCGCCCACAACTCTTTGTGTTCTACTCATGCATATCATCTACGCATAGACTTGGCTCGGATGCCACTGTTGGGGAACGTAGCATGCAATTTCAAAATTTTCCTACGCGCTCACGCAAGATCTATCTAGGAGATGCATAGCAACGAGAGAGGGAGAGTGTTTCTACGTACCCTCGTAGACCGAAATCGGAAGAGTTTGACAACGCGGTTGATGTAGTCGAACTTCTTCTCATTCTGACCGATTAAGCACCGAACGTACGCCACCTCTGATTTCTGCACACCTTCAGCTCGATGACGTCCCTCAAACTCTTGATCCAACAAAGTGTCGAGGGAGAGTTCCGTCAGCACGACGGTGTGGTTATGATCGCTCTCTGACTATAGCGCCAGAAAAGTTCCTGTCTGCTAGGACTACGTCGGTATTTCCCCAAAGAGGAAGGGATGATGCAGCACAGCGACGATAGGTATTTCCCTCAGTGAAGAAACCAAGGTTATCGAACCAGTAGGAGAACCAAGCAACACAACGTAAACAGCACCTGCACACAAATAAGAATACCTCGCAACCCGACGTGTTAAAGGGGTTGTCAATCCCTTTCGTGTAATGATGCCAGAAAATTGTAGTAGATTGAAATAATAGATCGCAAATAAAATAATGTGCAGCAAAGTATTTTTGTATTTTTGGTTTAATAGATCTGAATAAAAATGCAAAGGAAAAGTAGATCGCAAGAAAATATATGAGGAAGAAGACCCGGGGCCGTAGGTTTCACTAGTGGCTTCTCTCGAGAAAGATAGCAAATGGTGGGTAAACAAATTGCTGTTGGGCAGTTGATAGAACCTCAAATAATTATGACGATATCCAGGCAATGATCATTAAATATGCATCATGTCCAAGATTAGTCGACCGACTCCTGCCTGCATCTACTACTATTACTCCACACATCGACCACTATCCAGCATGCATCTAGTGTATTAAGTTCATGGAAAAATGGAGTAATGCAATAAGAACGATGACATGATGTAGACAAGATCCGTTTATCTATTGCGTAGATATAGATCCCATCCTTTTATCCCTAGTAGCAACGATACATACCTGTCGGTTCCCTTTCTATCACTGGGATCAAGCATCGTAAGATCAAACCCACTACCGGGGACCTCTTCCCATTGCAAGATAAATAGATCAAGTTGGCCAAACAAAACCCAAATATCGGAGAAGAAATACGAGGCTATAAGAGATCATGCATATAAGAGATCGAAGAAACTCAAATAACTTCCATGGATATAAAAAGATATGACTGATCATAAACTCAAAGTTCATCAGATCCCAACAAACACACCGCAAAAAGAGTTACATCATATGGATCTCCAAGAGACCATTGTATTGAGAATCAAGAGAGAGATATGAAGCCATCTAGCTACTAACTACGTACCCGAAGTTCTACAAAGAACTACTCATGCATTATCGGAGAGACACCAATGGAGGTGGTGAACCCCATCTGAGATGGTGTCTAGATTGGATCTAGTGGTTCTGAAATCTACGGCGGTTGGATCAATATTTCATCGACTCCCCTAGGGTTTCTGGAATATTTGGGTATTTATAGAGCAAAGAGGCGGTCCAGGGGGCACCCGAGGTGGGACCAACCCACCAGGGCGCGCCTGGGCCTCCTGGCATGCCCTGGTGGGTTGTCCCCTCCTCGGGACTCCCCCAGGTGCTTCCAGGGCCCAACTTTTCCTTCTAGTCCATAAAAAATCTCCATAAAGTTTCGTGGCATTTGGACTCCGTTTGATATTGATTTTCTGTGATGTAAAAACACGAAAAAAAACATGAACTGGCACTTGGCACTATGTCAATAGGTTAGTACCAAAAATGATATAAAATGACTATAAAATGATTATAAAACATCCAAGATTGATAATATAACAACATGGAACAATCAAAAATTATAGATCCGTTGGAGACGTATCAGGGCCTAATGGGCCAAGAAGGGGACAGATCAGCCCCTAAGGGGCTGGTGCGCCCCATGTAGGCCAAATTAGGAGGGGAAGGAAAGAGGAGAAGAGGGAAATGAAGGGGAGTGATTCGGCATCCCCCTTCCTTCCATCCTCCCTCCTCCTTGCTTCTCCCTCCGGAAGATATGGTAAGGGAGGAGGCCGAATTGGGAGGCGCCCAAGTAGGATTCCTCCTACTTGGGGCGCCCCCTTGGCTGCCTCTCCTCCCCTCCAAGTTAGAACACAGATCAACAGTTGTTAGCCGTGTGCGGCACCCTCCTTCCACATGTTACGCCTCCAGTCATATTCACGTAGTGCTTAGGCGAGCCCTGCGCGGATCACTTCACCATCACTGTCACCACGCCGTCGTGCTGAGGAACTCTCCCTCGACACTTTTCTGGATCAAGAGTTCGAGGGACGTCATCAAGCTGAACGTGTGCAGAACTCGGAGGTGCCATACGTTCGGTGCTTAATCGGTCGGAACGAGAAGAAGTTCGACTACATCAACCGCGTTGTAAAACGCTTCCTCTTTTGGTCTATGAGGGTACGTAGACACACTCTCCCCCTCTTGTTGCTATGCATCTCCTAGATATATCTTGCGTGAGCATAGGAAAATTTTGAAATTGCATGCTACGTTCCCCAACACCCTCCCACAACCCTCATGCCGCTGGCTATGGCAAGGGGAAAGGCAAGAACAAGTGCTCCAGGCCCGCCGGTGGTGCTCCTCCCATACCGACGTCCTTCAACCCTTGGACCGTCGCCATCCAGATGTGGCCCATGTAGTCCCACTCAACAGCACCGGTGGCACAAGCGACATCCTTGGACGGGGTCCAGGATCACGCGCCCACGCCTACATGGCCGCTCCTCCGACTGCTCCCGGTACGCCCTACGGCGGCTTTGGTCCAGCCTCGTACTGTGCTGCTCCCTACAGCGCTGTGTTGCCCTATGGCGCACCCACGACACTGACACTATCATGGGACACCGCTGCTCTCGCTCAACACTTCACCAACATGACGCTGCAACAGCCTATCCCCGAGTGGTCATGGACAGCAGCGCAACCGCCCACCTTTCCTCCGACGCCGGTATCTTATCCTCTCTTTCTTCTCATCCTATATATCGTCACATTGTTATTGGTGACGATTCCACCATTCCCATCACCACATCCGACCATTCTTCCCCTCCCTCTCTTTTTCCCAACAGACCACTTCATTTACGTCATGTCTTAGTCACACCAAGCATTATCAAAAATCTTATTTCCATTTGTCAATTCACTACTGATAACCATTGCATCGTCGCTTTTGACCCTTTTGGTTTCTCTGTGAAGGACCTTCATTCCCGGCGAGAGATCCTTCGGTGCAATAGTACGGGGGAGCTTTACACGTTTGCATGCCCTTCGCTTCCTCGCGCCCTCGCCACGCTCACCGCTCCTCACGACGTGTGTCACCGTCGCCTTGGTCACCCAGGACATGACGCTTACCGTCGCCTCTTGCAGCATATTTCTCTCCCTTGTATTAGACAAATAAATCACACCACTTTATGTCATCCTTGTCAACTAGGACGTCATGTATGTTTGCCATTTTCTTCTTCTACTACTCATACCACTCGTCCATTCGAGTTAGTGCATTGTGATCTTTGGACTTCACCAATTTTGAGTGTTTCTGGCAATAAATACTTTCTAGTCATTGTTGATGATTTCACACATTTTCTATGGACGGTTCTGCTTCGCCAAAAGTCTGATGCTTACGCCTCGCTCTCCGCTTTTCGTGCATTCGCTCATACTCATTTTGGCTTACCTCTCGTGTCCATACAATGTGACAACGGTCGTGAGTTCCACAATAACAAACTCCACTCTCTCGCTGCCATGCACGGTATTCATATTCGCTTCTCTTGCCCATACACATCCCAACAAAATGGTAAAGCTGAACGCCTTATTCGCACTATCAATGACATTGTGCATTCTCTCTTATTTTAAGCTAGCTTACCACCTCGTTTTTGGGCTGAAGCACTTCACACCGCCACCCACGTCCTCAACTGTTTTCCCACAAAAACAATCAGCACCCCTTCTCCATATTTTTCCCTTCACAACACCCATCACGATTACTCATCGCTACGTGTCTTCGGCTGCCTATGCTATCCCAACACCGCCTCTATGATGCCACATAAACTACTGCCGCGTTCGAGTGCTTCCGTTTTTGTTGGCTATTCTTCTCATCATAAGGGATATCGGTGCATGGATCTCACTACCCAGTGCATCATCATCTCTCGTCACGTTTTCAAAGAGATGACTTTTCCCTTTGCCTCCCTACAGTCTATTGTCGCCGCCACATATGACTTTCTCGCTGACATCGACAACCTACACGTTGTTGTCCCACCCATTCCGGTCACCACTCCTACACCGACCGCACCACCATCCCCCCCCCCCCCCCCCCCCCCCCCCCCCCCCCCCCCCCCCCCCCCCCCCCCCCCCCCCCCCCCCGCCCCTCCCTTACCACCCACCCTACCTCGCCGGGCGCCCATCCTGAAGGAAATATGCCCTAGAGGCAATAATAAAGATGCTATTTATATTTCCTTATATCATGATAAATGTTTATTATTCATGCTAGAATGGTTTTAATCGAAAACTTAGTACATTTGTGAATACATAGACAAACAGAGTGTCACTAGTATGCCTCTACTTGACTAGCTCGTTAATCAAATATGGTTAAGTTTCCTAACCATAGACATGAGTTGTCATTTGATGAACGAGATCACATCATTAGAGAATGATGTGATTGACTTGACCCATCCGTTAGCTTAGCACTATGATCGTTTAGTTTATTGCTATTGCTTTCTCCATGACTTATACATGTTCTTATGACTATGAGATTATGTAACTCCCGAATACTGGAGGAACACTTAGCGTGCTATCAAACGTCACAACGTAACTGGGTGATTACAAAGATGCTCTACAGGTGTCTCTGATGGTGTTTGTTGAGTTGGCATAGATCGAGATTAGGATTTGTCACTCCGTGTATCGAAGAGGTATCTCTCGGCCCTCTCGGTAATGCACATCACTATAAGCCTTGAAAGCAATGTGACTAATGAGTTAGTTGCGGGATGATGCATTACAGAAACGAGTAAAGAGACTTGCCGGTAACGAGATTGAACTAGGTATTGAGATACCGACGATCGAATCTCGGGCAAGTAACATACCGATGACAAAGGGAACAACGTATGTTGTTATGCGGTTTGACCGATAAAGATCTTCGTAGAATATGTAGGAATCAATATGAGCATCCAGGTTCCTCTATTGGTTATTGACCAGAAGTGAGTCTCGGTCATGTCTACATAGTTCTCGAACCTATAGGGTCCGCACGCTTAACGTTCGATGACGATCGGTATTATGAGTTTATGTGTTTTGATGTACCAAAGGGTAGTTCGAGTCCAGGATGTGATCACGGACATGACCAGGAGTCTCGAAATGGTCGAGACATAAAGATCAATATAATGGAGGGCTATGTTTGGACACCGGAATGGTGCCAAATGAGTTCGGGCATTTACCGGAGTATCGGGAGGTTACCGGAACCCCCCGGGGGGAATAATGGGCCTACATGGGCTTTAGTGGAAGAGAGACGAGAAGGCCAAGAGGAGGGTCACCCCCCAAGCCCAATCTGACTTGGGAAGGGGGTCGGCCCCCCTTTCCTTCCTCCCCTCTCTCCCTTCCTTCCCCCTCCTAGTAGGACTAGGAAAGGGGGAACCTACTCCTAGTAGGAGTAGGATTCCCCCCTTGGGGGCGCGCCCAAGGTGGCCAGCCGGCCCCCTCCTCCACCCCTTTATATACAGGGGAGGGGAGCACCCCATACACACAAAAGTTGATTGTTTAGCCGTGTGCGGTGCCCCCCTCCACAGAATTCCACCTCGGTCATATCGTTGTAGTGCTTAGGCGAAGCCCTGCATCGGTAACTTGATCATCACCGTGATCACGCCGTCGTGCTAACGAAACTCTCCCTCGGCCTCAGCTGGATCAAGAGTACGAGGGACGTCACCGAGCTGAACGTGTGCAGATCGCAGAGGTGCCATGCGTTCTGTACTTGATCGGTTGGATCACGCAGACGTTCGACTACATCAACTGTATTTCATAACGCTTCCGCTTTCGGTCTACGAGGGTACATAGACATACTCTCCCCCTGTCTTGGCTTTGTCACGGCAGATGTCCTAGAGAAAGGACTTAGTCGTGGAGCCATCGCGACGGGTTAGCTTGAAGGGGTTTCGATGACTAGGGAGCAAACAAGCTTCGCCTATGTCTCGAGTTGATGTCTATCCCTGAACCGCCGCCGGGTCGTCCGCTTATATACACGTGTGACACCCGTCGGCTCCCAGAGTCCTAACATGGGTCGATATTCGTATTCCGGGTTGGTCTCTCCTTATTCCTAACTTACAGTACAAGTTTATATACAAATCCCGGTTTATAGCTACAAGTCTTGAACCGGCTACGGACCTTAGGCCCTCATCTACCTTCTTGGGCTTTATCACTCTGGAACTACTGATGAAGTTGACCCGGCCCAGATAGGCCGGTTTACGCCCAGCAGTAATATCCCCAACATTAGGCCCCAGATTGATTTGAACGGGTTCATGTCAATCCTTTAACAAAAGCTTCATCTTCAACATCTTCTCATAAATTGGTAAACCTCCATGATGTCATCTTCTCTGATTGCTGTAAACCGGAGTGACGTCACCTCTCATAACGAAGCTATCCATTATGCTTCTTTGTTTAATAGATCTGCAGAAATCGAGGCGGCAGCTCCATTTCGTGGCCCCTTGATTGTCGCGCCTGACACCTGTTCTTTCGCCTTATAAATAGGACCGAAGGGTCATTTCTTTTCTCCCCTTCGCGCCTTTCTTCTTTGTCTTCCTCGCGTCGCCAGCCTCGGAGCTCCGCCGCCGCCGTCGACCTCTACCTCAACCTTGGCCGCTGCATCAACCTAGGCGCACCAGAGCATCGCGGCAACCTTCCGCGTCTTCCTCAGCTCCGGTAAATCTTCTATTCTTTCCCCCGCAGATCTAACCTAGGGTTTCACAGTTCTTTAGTGTTCATCGTCTGCCTCTTGCTCATACGATGGATCTTTAGATGACTCCGCAAATCTTTATTCTATGCAATGGTAGCTGTTTACCCTTCGCCTTCACTTACACATCTCAAAACCATAGATCTGTATGTACGTCTTGCTCATTGATTCGGTACTGCTCCTTTTGGACCTCTGAATATTTATCTTTTTTCTGAACTTGCTTCAGATCCATCGCTGTAGAGAAATCTTATGAAATCTGTTTCTATAAACTTACTCATCTGCTTCAATGTTTAAGCCAGGCGGTTTAACCTTGTAGAAAAAAATTGCCAAACCGGTATATACCATTAGTCCCCTTGTTGAACCGTCAGATGTTGTTGCTTCATAAAACTCAGGTTCAGATAGTTCTGTCTCCGGTTTAACATTGCACATACCAATGTACCTTGATCAAATGCATTTTTGAACCGGGATCTTCTACCTTGTAGATTCCATCATGGCCAAGCAAGTATATGAGTGCAATTGGGTTCCTTCTCGCATCACAGAGGCTCAGCTGGACGATCTAGTCCTAATCGGCGCTTTAGGCAGCAAAGATACCATCCATTGGAGGGCTCCTGGCAAAGAATGCCCTCCCACTCCTCAAGAAGGAGAGGTTGTTGTTTTCGTAGATCACTTAGCTCAGGGCTTTAAGCCGCCCGGTTCTAAATTTTACCGGGATGTTTTGGCCGATTTCCAACTCCATCCACAAGACACTGGCCCCAATTCTGTTACAAATATGTGTCACTTCCAAGTGCTCTGTGAGGCGTTCTTTCAAGAGGAGCCCACACTGGAATTGTTCAGAGACCTTTTCCATCTAAACCGCCGTACTGAGTTTACTAACGGCTCCAATACGGAGTTGGGTGGCGTGGCGATCCAGAAAAGGAAAGAGGTCACATACCCTCACGCCAAACTGCACAGCCACCCCAAAGAGTGGAATCAGACATGGTTCTATTGCAAAGACACCTCACCTGCTGGTGAGAATCCCTTGCCTGGCTTTCGTCCGGAGCGGCTCAGTAATACACACCCTTTTCCGCAAAGATTGACTGCCCAGGAGAGAAGCAAATATGCTCCTCAACTGTCGAAGCTCAGAGCCTTTATGGCCAACGGTTTAACAGGGGTTGATCTCGCTCACTGTTGGATATCATGGAGCATACTGCCCCTTAGTCAGCGCTCCGGTTTGATGTGCGAGTATACCGGCAGTGTTGATGACCCACTGCGACATTCCAAAATCCAGCTCACCGATGAAGAAATCACAGAGGCTGTGAATAAGATGCTGAATGAACCAGAACATATCTGTGCTAAAAACGGCCTGCTTCCCTTCTGTGCCACCAACAAACCGCCAGCTGTAAGACCTTGATTTTTCCTTTTGCTGAATCTGTTATTGATATATCTGGTCATTGTTTAATATCAGTGTCTGTGTAATCAGGGCAATGACCCGTTTTGGAGCAAGAAATTGCCGCAGGAGAAACCAGAAAAACCAGACAAACCGGAAAGAGCAACCCGGCAAAAGACTAAAGCTGTAAAGAAGACTGCCCACAGGAAAAGAACTACTGCATCTTCTAATCCGGCCCCTGATGATGATGTGGATAATCCGGAACTTGAGGTAGAGCTTGACTCACTTGGCTTATTTTTCATGCGTCTTATTGATGATGATATTTGTCAGGATGATGCCGAAGCCAGCCACGCTGATGCTGTAGAGGTAATTATTCTCTCTTCCGATTCAGAACCTTTGCCTTCGCTAAAAATCCGTCAGGCAAACCGGAAAGTTAAATTTTCTCATCCTCTTGCTTATTTGGATCCCAAATTTCTTATGAAGACCCAACAGCACGAAGCTCGTCGCACAACCCGGCACAGCGGCCAGGTAGTTACCTCCGCCGGTTTACCGAACAGTCCGGTTCGGAAATGTCGTTCAGAGGTCTCTAATTTGCTTGTTAGTGATTGTCCTAAAGCGGGCTGCTTTCGTCAACCTCTTAATCCATCTGACTCCGATTACCAGGTTACTTCCCACTCATCTTCTGGCGAGTCATCGGCTACTCAGCTGCCACCGCTCAAAACGGTGCTTGGGTAAGCTATATTTATTATGATATTTGCAGCACATCGCCTTAGAACATATGCTGTATTTGATTTTGTTATTCTTTTCAGGGCCAAACCTAGGCCAAGCAAGAAGGCCCGCCTGGACAAAGCGGCCGAAGAAGATGCCGTTCTTGAGCCAGGCAAAACACCCGATCTTGAAGCGGCTATTCCTGAGGATATACCCAACGATCCACCGCAGCAAGACGACGATCTTATTGCTGAAGAGAGACCTACTGATGCCTCAGGTCCTGTCAATCAGCCCACAGGCTCCATCCGGATTGAGAGATCCACCGGTCCAGCAAAACCTACTGACAAGCCAACAGCCCCAGTGCAAACCGGCGATACTCAGGAGGATGAGGTTGTCATTACTGGCACTGGCCATACCAAGCCAAGCAATCCTGTTGCTTTGTCCAAACATTCTGCCAAGGAAGAATTTGCTGCCTTTGGTAAAGGCAAGTGGAATGCTGATCTGGCAACTTATGCTGCTCTGAACGCCCAAGATATCCATTTCGGCTACCTGAACCGGCTATATACCAGCCGTGACTATGAAGCCAGTCTGGTTAATATGATGAAGGATAAATACGAGGTAACTTCCATATGCTCTTTCCTGCTTGTATGCTTCAATACTTGCTGACTCTCCTAGCCCCCAAGGGCCGGTTTGTAATCTTCTTTCAAACCGGGACTTACTAATATAAATCTTAATACTTTGAAATTCGCCGATGTAGCCCTCAAGGGCCGGTTCAACTTAGCGTAGTTAAACCGGTACTTTAAGTAATTGAGATTGCCGCATCAGAATATATATACGAGCAAATAGCCATTAGCCCCCAAGTGCCAAGTTGAATACTTGTATTGATCTTGGGACTTTGTAAGCAATTGAAAGATGAAGATCGAATATGCATTAGCCCCCAAGTGCTAAGTGCATAACTTGTTATGTGGTTGGTACTTCAATCCTTGTACTGTTTTGTTGAAGCATATAAACGTCTGCATGCAGGCGGAGCTGAAGATGAAAGAAAGCCAAGTCGCCGATATCCAAGAAAACTTGAAAACCCAACAAGCTGAAACCTCCAAAGCAAAAGAGGAATTAGCCAACGCTTTAAGCGCCATGGAACAGCTTAAGGAGAGCTTCAAGAAGAAGCGGGCGGATTGGGCCACTGAGAAGTCCGCTTTAATCAAATGAGCAGAGGATGCCGAGGCTGCACTAAAACCAGTGGCGGATGAACTGACCAGCATAAAGCGGCACGTGCATGCCATGACTACTTCTATCTTTGGTAAGCCAGTTTGACTTCTGAATTGGCTCTGCCTTCTTACAGAGTTGCCGGTTTATTAACCCTTTATGGTATTTTAGGGACACGCATTGGTCACTTGAGGTCAGATGTGCGGAAGAAACTGAAAGCCGCCTGAACAATTGTATACTGGTGCCCAGCGGATCATCTGTACCGCATCCCATAACAAACCGGTGCCCACTTTGATTCAAGACACTCTGATGAAACTGTCGGTGCTTCCTTCCCGGGTTGAAGAGCTAAAGAAATCTGCTGCTCGAACCGGTGCGATCAATGCCTTAATCCGGGCAAAAGCCTGGGTGCCGGATTTTGATCCTATTGAAGCGGCTCAGGGTTATCCCAGCTTGAAGGAAGACGGGTCAGATTTTGGTGAAGCGGATCTGTGAGCAATAAACCGGGAGGTACGTCCGCTAGCTTGTCAATTAGCTGAAGAAGTAGACTTGTCTCATTATCAAGCCCAATATGACTATCAGAACAAGCGAATAGCTGCACCAATCCATGAATCGGAAAATCTGATCCCTCCAATCCGTAAGCATACTTACGCTCCCGATATTGACCCATCATTGTTGATCCATGATGAAGCTGTTTTTCAAGCATTAATGGGAATCGACTGGACAACTGTTGATTTCCAGCCACTGGGTAGAGAAACGGAGGCTAAAGCGGCGCAGGATGACCCACAACCATCAGGCCAGGCTGGTGACCAAGCTTGAACCGGAAGCCGGTTTTAAAACTGCCTCTCCTTTGCGAAAAACAATGATATTATTATGGCACCATGTTGCCTTGTAACAGGCTAGCTGATACTTTTGATGTTGATATGCCTTCGTGCATAATTTGTTCTTCCTATGGTGATGAACTTTCCAAAGCACTTTCTGCAATAAGAAACTCTTCAAGTGCCACCGTGGTTGTACCGTCAGGCGGAATATGATGTCTGCATATATGAAGTCAAAACATCCAAAAAAAATTAAGTATATGACCAAATTTTTGAGATACATAATACCTGCCATCGTTGAGCGTGAAGTTGGCTTGGCCAATCTTGAAGCGGAGTTTTGCAAAACCACACTGTTGGAGGAGATAACAGCTCCTGTATATATATGACGCTGGTTTACCATGTAAACCGTGCCGGGTTATAATAAACACCGTGTTACTCCATAAGAGGATGTTAACAACAAGGATCAAACCGGGCAAATAGTCTCCGGATTGACGTGAACTGTGTTCCGTCAATTGATTGGTTGAAAACTTTGTCGGTTTAAAAAACGCAATAAAAAAGAAAAAAGTATCTTGCAAAGAGAAGTGCGATGCAAAAGCAATGACAAAACCGTTTGCAAAAAAGGTTTATTTGAGCTGATCAAATGGCGTTACCATGGTCGAACACGACCAAGCTCCCGTTAGGTGTAACTATGGTTCTACTCAGCCAGGTCCCCAAATGAAACCGTGGCATTTATGCCGACCAAGTGGCATGGCAATGGTTCGGGTTCGACCAAGCCCCCAAGTGATTCTGTGGCCTTAGGCCAATCAAGAGGCATGACTGGTTCAGATGTGACCAAGTCCCCAAGTGATCTGGTGGCTCTCGCCTATCAAGAGGTATGGTATTGGTTCGGACACGACCAAACCTCCAAGTGATATAACATGATGCTTTTAAAAAGCGAACTCAAGGGGTAAACCGGAGGCCGCTTTAGAACAACTCTGTGTAACCACACATGATGTAAAAGAACAGATACCCCGCTTTAGCTGAGGTTCCGGTTTATTATATTTAATCATAATATATACATCGTTGTAATATGTACATAAGTAGAACCAATGGCTCGGGTATAATAAGGCCGAAGATGAGCTATGTTCCACGGCCTGTTGGTCTCCTCCTCTGATGTACGTGAGTCCTTATGCTCTCGAATATCGATCAGATAGTATGACCCGTTGTGCAGATTCTTGCTGACCACGAAAGGCCCCTCCCAAGGTGGGGATAACTTATGCATATCAGTCTGATCTTGGATGAGCCGAAGCACCAAATCTCCTTCCTGGAAGGTTCTGTTTCTGACTTGGCGACTGTGATAACGACGAAGATCCTGTTGGTAAATCGCCGATCAGGCGGCTGCTATGTCACGCTCTTCATCCAACCGGTCCAAAGCATCTTGCTGTGCTATCTCGTTGTCCGCTTCAATATAAGCCGTCACACGAGGTGAATCATGACGGATATCACTGGGGAGAACCGCCTCCGCTCAATAAACCATGAAGAACGGTGTGTATCCTGTTGACCTGTTGGGTGTTGTATTGATGCTCCATAACACAGATGGTAATTCTTCTACCCAACAACCCGGCGTTCTCTGCAAAGGAACCATGAGCCGGGGCTTGATGCCTCTCAAGATCTCTTGATTAGCTCTTTCTGCTTGACCATTGGACTGTGGGTGTGCCACTTATGAAACATCGAGCCGGATGTGCTCCCGTTCGCAGAACTCCTTCATGGCACCTTTGGACAAATTGGTACCATTATTTGTGATGATACTGTATGGAAAACCAAACCGGAAAATCACTTTTTTAATGAACTGAACCGCCGTGGCCGCAACACACTTGCTAACAGGTTCTGCCTCCACCCACTTTGTAAACTTGTCAACCGCCACCAGGAGGTGGGTCTTCTTATCTTTGGACCTTTTGAAAGGCCCAACCATATCCGGCCCCCAAGTCGCAAACGGCCAAGTAATTGGAATCATTCTCAATTCTTGAGCTCGTACATGAGCACGTCTTGAGAACTTTTGGCAACCATCACATCGTCTGACCAGATCCTCTGCATCAGCATGAGCAGTTAACCAATAGAAGCCATGGTGAAACGCTTTAGCCACCAGAGATTTTGAACCGGCGTGGTGACCACAATCTCCTGCGTGGATCTCACGCAAAATTTCACGGCCTTCTTCAGGAGACACACAGCGTTGAAATGCTCCTGACACACTGCAATGATGCAACTCGTCGTTGATAATAGTCATGGACTTGGATCGCCGGATTATCTGTCTGGCCAGAGTCTCATCCTCTGGTAACTCGCCCCGGTTCTTGTACGCCAGGTAGGGAAGCGTCCAATCTGGAATAACATGAAGAGCTGCCACCAATTGAGCCTCCGGATCAGGAATAGCCAAATCCGCTTCACCAGGGATCTTGACCGACGGGTTGTGCAGCACATCCAGAAAAACATTAGGCGGAACCGGTTTGCGCTGAGAGCCCAGCCGGCTTAAAGCGTCCGCCGCTTCATTTTTCCGCCGGTCCACGTGGTCCACCTGATAGCCTTTAAAATGACCTGCAACAATATCCACCTCACGACGATATGCCGCCATGAGTGGATCCTTAGAGTCCCATGTGCCAGACACTTGCTGAGCCACGAGGTCCGAGTCACCGAAGCACTTAACTCGACCTAGATTCATCTCCTTAGCCATCCGGAGACCATGGAGCAAGGCTTCATACTCAGCTGCATTGTTAGTACAAGGGAACATTAAGCGGAGAACATAACAAAACTTATCACCTTGTGGGGAAGTTAATACGACTCCAGCCCCCGAACCTTCCAATTGCCTGGATCCGTCAAAATGGATGGTCCAATATGTGTGATCCGGCTTTTCTTCAGGTGCTTACATTTCCGTCCAATCATTGATAAAATCAACCAGTGCTTGAGACTTAATCGCCATCCAAGGCACATACTTCAAATCGTGCGGCCCAAGCTCTATAGGCCAATTGGCAATCCGGCCAGTTGCTTCCCGGTTCTGGATGATATCCCCCAAAGGAGCAGAACTGACCACCACAATTGGATGCCCTTGGAAGTATTGTTTAAGCTTCCGGCCTGCCATAAAAACTCCATACACCAGCTTCTGCCAATGCGGATACCTTTGCTTGGACTCAATGAGCACCTCGCTGATATAATAGACCGGACGTTGAACTGGATGCTCCTTACCTGCCTCCTTTCTGCCAATAGCCACGCTGACCGCCCGAGCATTAGCAGCAACATATAGCAGTAACGGCTCCTTGTCAATGGGAGCGGCGAGCACAGGCGGATTGGCAAATTGCCGTTTTAAGTCCTCAAATGCTTCATCAGTAGCAGAACTCCATACAAACTGATCCGTCTTCTTCAACATCTGATGCAAAGGGATTGCATTCTAACCAAGACGACTGATAAACTGGCTTAACGCGGCAATCCGGCCTGCCAGGCGTTGAACATCATTGACACACTTCGGTTTAGCCAGGGAGGTGATGGCTGTGATCTTCTCCGGATTAGCCTCAATTCCCCTATTGGACACCAGGAAGCCTAATAACTTGCCCGCCGGTACACCAAAAACGCATTTGTACGGATTAAGCATCATCTTGTATGTCCTCGGGTTATCAAAAGTTTCCTTTAAATCACCAATCAGAGTCTCCTTCTCCCTGGATTTAACCACGATATCATCCACGTAGGCATGTACATTACGGCCAATCTGTTTGTGTAGACAATTTTGCACACAACGTTGATAAGTTGCCTGGGCACTCTTGAGCCCAAAGGGCATAGACACATAGAAGAAGGCTCCAAAGGGAGTTATGAATGTCATTTTCTCCTGGTCCTTAACTGCCATTTTGATCTGATGATAGCCAGAATATGCATCCAGAAAACTTAAACGCTCACAACCCGCCGTAGCATCAATAATTTTATTAATATGGGGAGGGAAAAAGGATCTGCTGGACAAGCTTTATTAAGATCTGTGTAATCCACACACATGCGCCAGGTGCCGTTTTTCTTAAGGACCAGCACCGGATTGGCAAGCCACTCAGGTGAAAAACTTCAACAATAAAACCAGCTGCTAAGAGCCTGGCTACCTCTTCTCCAATTGCCTTGCATCTTTCTTTGCTAAACCGGCGGAGGAACTGTTTCACCGGTTTGTATTTAGGATCCACATTAAGGGTGTGCTCAGCGAGTTGCCTCGGTACACCTGGCATGTCAGAGAGCTTCCATGCAAAAATGTCTCGATTCTCACGGATGAACTCGATGAGCGCGCTTTCCTATTTCGGATCCAAATTAGCACTGATGCTGAACTGCTTGGACGAATCGCCAGGTACAAAGTCAACAAGCTTAGTTTCTACTGCCGATTTGAATTTCAGGGCCGGATCATGCTCCGTAGTTGGCTTCTTTAATGGATTCATGTCCGCCGGATCAACATTGTCCTTATAATACTTCAGCTCCTCGGTGGCACAAACCGACTCTGCATAGGCCGCATCACCTTCCTCGCACTCCAAAGCGATTTTGCGGCTTCCGTGAACCGTTATTGTCCCCTTGTGACCCGGGATCTTGAGCTGCAAATACACATAACAGGGCCATGCCATAAACTTGGCGTAGGCCGGTCGCCCAAATAGGGCGTGATATGGACTTTGGATTTTCATCACTTCAAACATCAATGTCTCCGACCTGGAATCATGATCATCCCCAAAGGCCACTTCCAGAGCTATCTTACCAACAGGATATGCTGATCTGCCAGGTACTACACCATATAACACCGTATTAGACGGTTTAAGATTTTTATCTGTCAGTCCCATACGACGGAAGGTCTCATAGTACAAGATATTAATGCTGCTACCTCCATCCATGAGCACCTTGGTGAACTTGTAACCTCCCACCTAAGGCGCCACCACCAGAGCCAACTGACCCGGATTATCGACCTGGGGAGGGTGATCCTCTCTGCTCCATATGATTGGCTGTTCAGACCAACGTAGATAACGGGGTATGGCCGGTTCAACAGAGTTGACCACCCGCCTCTGAACCTTCCGGTCTCGCTTGTCCAAGCTAGTGGTGAAGACATGGTACTGCCCACTACTCAACTGCTTTGGGTTGCTCTGGTAACCTGACTGTTGCTGTTGTTGGTTGTAACCACCCTCGTTGTTCTAACTATTTTGACCATTATGTCCACCCAGATTACCATTAAATCCTGAACTGGAACTTCCTCCACTGTAACCCAGCCCGGATCCTGAGCCACCGCCAGATTCGTGATCATACCGAAAATTATTAGAATTCCTGAACTCCTGCATAATAAAGCAATCCTTCCAAAGGTGGTTTGCTGGCACCTCCTTCGTCCCATGTCTTGGACAGGGCTGGCTTAGCAGATAGTTTAGGCGGTCTGGGTTAGGGTTGGGCGCCCCATTACGATTTTTTCGGTTTACCCTTGCGTCGCTGGCCATTGTCCTGTGCGTTGGTATTATCCACAAAGTCCATGTTACCATCTGCTTTACGCTTGCCTCCACCACCATTGCCTGCCCAGTGATGCTGCTGACCTTTGGAGTTGCTATTCCTCTTTCCCTTCCCTGTCTTGTCATCATCAGATTCGGGATCTTTGGTACTATCAGAATCAGCATATTTCACCAAAGCGGCCATGAGGGTCCCCATGTCAGTGCAATGACGCTTCATCCGTCCCAACTTCAGCTTCAGGGGCCCAAACCGGCAGTTGCCTTCTAGGGTTAATACTGCGGTGTCAGCGTTGATGCGGTCTGATGAGTGCAACACTTGTGAAACCCGGTGCACCCAATGAGTCGTTGATTCTCCTTCCTCCTGGACGCATGCAGCTAAGTCCACTATCGACATAGGCTGTTTACATGTATCCTTGAAATTGCTGATAAACCGGGCTCATAATTGGGCCCATGAACTGATAGAATTAGCCGGCAAGCTTTTTAACCAAGTACGGGCCATTCCTTCAAGCATCATGGTGAAGTATTTCGCACACGCCGCGTCATCCACATCAAGCATCTCCATGGCCATCTCATAGCTCTCCACCCATGTCTCTGGAGGCTGATCCGCCGTGTAATTTGGTACCTTGCGCGGGCCCTTGAAATCCTTGGGCAGGCGCACATTGCGTAAAGAGGGGATAAGGCAAGGCACCCCCAAAGAACTAGAAGTAACACCAGGTTCTATCGAGATGGTTGGACGAACCGGCGTGAGCTGCCGAGCCTGATGTTGTGTGGCTAACTCGGCCTCCCTGCGCGCTCGGGCCCGGTTCACCACTTCCTGAGCGTTATCAGCACCACCCGTCGGGTTGTTGCCACGGGGTGCTCCACGTCGTTTGTTACTCGACACTGCCGGTTCATCCATATGTCTGCTATAGCTCCGGCTTGGACGGGGGGTCGAGTGGATCCGGTCGCGGCTGTACGAGTATGCTTCCTGTTGGACCAAAGCTGTCCTCAGAAGCTCCTTGACCCGTCGCGTCTCTACTGCCTGCGGCGAATCACCTTCAATTGGAATGGCCTCCAGCCGTGTAGCAGCGGCAACGAGATTGTCCATCGGGTTGGAGTAGTGACCCGGAGGTGTTAAAACAGCCTGAGGTATAATGGTGTTTTGACGAGGCGGGTCCATCTGACGAGGCTGAACCGGTGCACCGGTCCCGGGAGCTTCCGCCCGGTTTCCCTCCAGCGGATTGCCGGTTCCTACTCCTGGAGTGTTGAAAAGGTCTCTAGCCTAAAAAACCAGAGGAAAACGGGATCGGTACTTCCTCCTCATGACTTCCTGCGACACACTCTGGTCCAACATGAGCCTGTAGGCTTGTGCGTCTAAAGCGGCCCGCTCCGTGGCCATCCTGGTGTCCTCAGCTGCCAGATCTGCCTTGGCCTGGGTGATTTGTTCCTTCACTTTTGCAATCTCGGCGTTGTGAACGCCCTGATTCGCCGGATTAGCCTCCGCCATAAGCACAGCCAATGCATCAAATAGCTCTGATAGAACTTGAGCCGGCGGGCGCACAGGGCCTCCTGCCCCGGCAGCCGTCGCCGCTGCTGAACCGGAGGTTGTTGCCGCAGCGGTCGAAGAATGAAGCACTGCTTGTGTGCCAGTCATGAATATTCCAACCCGGTTGGGCAGATCAGAGGGGTCCGGAATACTGTCGCCATCGGAACAGCCCCCAATCCGGCCGTCTTGTAGCTGATAAAGAGATTCGGTTTCTCCGGTCGATGACTCGTCATCGGAACAAACGACGGTATCGCCGCGAGATTCTGATCCATCCTCATAACTTCCTCCATGGATGACTCCCACGAAGGCATGCTTCATGGCCGGTTTAACCCGGGCGGATCGCGCACGCTGAGCCGTCTCGACGAGGTCGGTGCAGATGTCCGGCTCAGGGCCCGGTTCACCGATCTTGCCAATGAAAACGTGAATGCCACCAAAAGGGACCCGGTACCCGTACTCAATTGAGCCGGCCTCGGGGCCCCAGCCTGCGTCGTCGATGTAGAACTTGCCGCGACGACTCTTAGTCACCCGGCCTACAACGTAGCCCTCGAGTCCTTCAAAGCGGCCCTCCAAGAACCGGAAACCATCGTGCGATAGCCCCACGGTGGGCTCCAACTGTCGTGGCTTTGTCACGGCAGATGTCCTAGAGAAAGGACTTAGTCGTGGAGCCATCGCGACGGGTTAGCTTGAAGGGGTTTCGATGACTAGGGAGCAAACAAGCTTCGCCTATGTCTCAAGTTGTTGTCTATCCCTAAACCGCCGCCGGGTCGTCCCCTTATATACACGGGTGACACCCGTCGGCTCCCAGAGTCCTAACACCGGTCGATATTCGTATTCCGGGTTGGTCTCTCCTTATTCCTAACTTACAGTACAAGTTTATATACAAATCCATGTTTATAGCTACAAGTCTTGAACCGGCTACGGGCCTTAGGCCCTCATCTGCCTTCTTGGGCTTTATCACTCTGGAACTACTGATGAAGTTGACCCGGCCCAGATAGGCCGGTTTACGCCCAGCAGTAATATCCCCAACACGCCCTCTTGTTTCTATGCATCTCCTAGATAGATCTTGCATGATCGTAGGAATTTTTTTGAAATACTGCGCTCCCCAATAGTGGTATCAGAACTAGGTCTATGCGTAGATGTTATATGCACGAGTAGAACACAAAGGAGTTGCGGGCGTGGGTATATACATATTGCTTGCAGTCACTAGTTGATTCTTTATTTAGCGGTATTGTTGGATGAAGCGGCTCAGACCGACATTACGCGTACGCTTACGCGAGATTGGTTCTACTGACGTGCTTCACACACAGGTGGCCAGTGGGTGTCTGTTTCTCCAACTTTAGTTGAATCAGATTCAATGAACAGGGTTCTTTCTGAAGATCAAAAGGCAATCACTATACCGCATTGTGGTTTTTGATGCGTAAGTAAGAACGGTTCTTGCTAAGCCCGTAGCAGCCACGTAAAACTTGCAGTAACAAAATTGAGGAAGTCTAACTTGTTTTTGCAGGGCATGTTGTGATGTGATATGGTCAAGACGTGATTATATAAATTGTTGTATGAGATGATCATGTTTTGTAACACAGTTATCGGCAACTGGCAGGAACCATATGGTTGTCGCTTCATTGTATGAAATGCAATTGCCATGTAATTGCTTTACTTTATCACTAAGCGGTAGCGATAGTCGTAGAAGCAATAGTTGGCAAGACGACGACCATGCTTCGATGGAGATCAAGGTGTCAAGACTGTGACGATGGTGATCATGATGGTGCTTTGGAGATGGAGGTCAAAGGCACAAGATGATGATGGCCATATCATATCACTTATATTGATTGCATGTGACATTTATCTTTTATGCATCTTATTTTGCTTAGTACGACGGTAGCATTATAAGATGATCTCTCACTAAATTTCAAGGTGTATGTGTTCTCCCTGAGTATGCACCATTGCTACAGTTCGTTGTGCCGAGACACCACGTGATGATCGGGTGTGATAAGCTCTACGTTCACATACAACGGGTGCAAGACAGTTTTGCACACGCAGAATACTCGGGTTAAACTTGATGAGCCTAGCATATGCAGATATGGCCTCAGAACACTGAGACCGAAAGGTCGAGCGTGAATCATATAGTTGATATGATCAACATAGTGATGTTCACCATTGAAAACTACTCCATCTCACATGATGATCGGACATGGTTTAGTTGATATGGATCATGTGATCACTTAGATGATTAGAGGGATGTCTGTCTAAGTGGGAGTTCTTAAGTAATATGATTAATTGAACTTTAATTTATCATGAACTTAGTACCTGATAGTATTTTGCATGTCTATGTTGTTGTAGATAAATGGCCCGTGTTGTTGTTCCGTTGAATTTTAATGCGTTCCTACAGAAAGCTAAGTTGAAAGATGATGGTAGCAATTACACGGACTGGGACCGTAACTTGAGGATTGTCCTTATTGCTACATAGAAGAATTATGTCCTGGAAGCACCGCTAGGTGCCAAACCCGCTGTAGGAGCAACGCCAGATGTTATGAACACCTGGCAGAGCAAAGCTGATGACTACTCGATAGTTCAGTGTGCCATGCTTTACGGCTTAGAACCGGGACTTCAACGACGTTTTGAACGGCATGGAGCATATGAGATGTTCCAGGAGTTGAAGTTAATATTTCAATAAAATGCCCGGATTAAGAGATATGAAGTCTCTAATAAGTTCTACAGCTGCAAAATGGAGGAGAATAGTTCTGTCAGTGAGCATATACTCAGAATGTCTGGGTACCACAATCACTTGACTCAGCTGGGAGTTAATCTTCCAGTTGATAGTGTCATTGACAGAGTTCTTCAATCACTGCCACCAAGCTACAAGAGCTTCGTGATGAACTATAATATGCAAGGGATGGATAAGACAATTCCCGAGCTCTTCGCAATGCTAAAGGCTGCGGAGGTAGAAATCAAGAAGAAGCATCAAGTATTGATGGTCAACAACACCACCAGTTTCAAGAAAAAAGGTAAAGAGAAGAAGGGGAACTTCAAGAAGAACGGCAAACAAGTTGCTGCTCAAGTGAAGAAGCCCAAGTCTGGACCTAAGCCTAAGAGTGAGTGCTTCTACTGCAAAGGAACTGGTCACTAGAAGCGGAACTGCCCCAAGTATTTGGCGGATAAGAAGGATGGAAAGTGAAAGGTATATTTGATATACATGTTATTGATGTGTACCTTACTAATGCTCGCAGTAGCGCCTGGGTATTTGATACTGGTTTTGTTGCTAATATTTGCAACTCGAAACAGGGGCTACGGATTAAGCGAAGATTGGCTAAGGACGAGGTGACAATGCACGTGGGAAATGGTTCCAAAGTCTATGTGATCGCCGTCAGCACGCTACCTCTACATCTACCTTCGGGATTAGTTTTAGACCTGAATAATTGTTATTTGGTGCCAGCGTTAAGCATGAACATTATATCTGGATCTTGTTTGATGCGAGACGCTTATTCATTTAAATCAAAGAATAATGGTTGTTTTATTTATATGAGTAATATCTTTTATGGTCATGCACCCTTGATGAGTGGTCTATTTTTACTAAATCTTGATAGTAGTGATACACATATTCATAGTATTGAAGCCAAAAGATATAAGTTTAATAATGATAGTGCAACTTATTTGTGGCACTGCCGTTTAGGTCCTATTGGTGTAAAGCGCATGAAGAAACTCCATGCTGATGGGATTTTGGAATCACTTGAATATGAATCACTTGATGCTTGCGAACCATGCCTCATGGGCAAGATGACTAAGACTCTGTTCTCCGGAACAATGGAGCGAGCAACAGACTTGTTGGAAATAATACATACTGATGTATGCGATCCGATGAGTGTTGCTGCTCGCGGCGGGTATCGTTATTTTCTTAGCTTCACAGATGATTTGAGCAGATATGGGTATATCTACTTGATGAAACATAAGTGTGAAACATTTGAAAAGTTCAAAGAATTTCAGAGTGAAGTGGAAAATCATCGTAACAAGAAAATAAAGTTTCTGCGATCTGATCATGGAGGAGAATATACGCTTTGATAGTGTGATCAAAGCATATGGTTTTATACAGACTTTTGGAGAAACCTGTATTTACAAGAAAGTGAGTGGGAGCTCTGCAGCATTTCTGATATTATATGTGGATGACATATTGCTGATCAAAAATGATACTGAATTTTTGAATATCATAAAAGGATACTTAAATAAGCATTTTCCAATGAAAGACCTCGGTGAAGCTGCTTATATATTGGGCATCAAGATCTATAGAGATAGATCAAAACGCTTAATTGGACTTTCACAAAGCACATACCTTGATAAAGTTTTGAATAAGTTCAAAATGGATCAAGCAAAGAAAGGGTTCTTGCATGTGTTACAAGGTGTGAAGTTGAGTCAGACTCAATGCCCGACCCCTACAGAAGATAGAGAGAAAATGAAAGTCATTCCCTATGCTTCAGCCATAGGTTCTATCATGTATGCAATCCTATGTACCAGACCTGATGTGTGCCTTGCTATTAGTTTAGGAGGGAGGTACCAAAGTAATCCAGGAGTGGATCACTGGACAGCGGTCAAGAACATCCTGAAATACCTGAAAAGGACTAAGGATATGTTTCTCGTTTATGAAGGTAACAAAGAGCTTGTCGTAAATGGTTACGTCGATGCAAGCTTTGACACCGATCCGGATGATTCTAAGCCACAAACCGGATATGTATTTTTATTGAATGGTGGAGCTGTCAGTTGGTGCAGTTTCAAGCAGAGCGTCGTGGCAGGATCTACGTGTGAAGTGGAGTACATAGCTGCTTCGGAAGTAGCAAATGAAGGAGTCTGGATGAAGGAGTTCATATCCAATCTAGGTGTCATACCTAGTGCTTCGGCTTCGATGAAAATCTTTTATGACAATACTAGTGAAGTTGCCTTGGCAAAGGAATCCAGATTTCACAAGAGAACCAAGCACATCAAGAGATGCTTCAATTCCATCCGCGATCAAGTCAAGGAGGGAGACATAGAGATTTGCAAAATACATACAGATCTGAATGTTGCAGACCCATTGACTAAGCCTCTCTCACGAGCAAAACATGATTAGCACCAAGACTCCATGGGTGTTAGAATCATTACAATATAATCTAGATTATTGACTCTACTGCAAGTGGGAGACTGAAGGAAATATGCCCTAGAGGCAATAATAAAGTTTTTATTTATATTTCCTTATACCATGATAAATGTTTATTATTCATGCTAGAATTGTATTAACCAGAAACTTAGTACATGTGTGAATACATAGACAAACAGAGTGTCACTAGTATGCCTCTACTTGACTAGCTCGTTAATCAAAGATGGTTAAGTTTCCTAACCATAGACATGAGTTGTCATTTGATGAACGGGATCACATCATTAGAGAATGATGTGATTGACTTGACCCATCCGTTAGCTTAGCACTATGATCGTTTGGTTTATTGCTATTGCTTTCTCCATGACTTATACATGTTCCTATGACTATGAGATTATGCTATCAAACGTCACAACGTAACTGGGTGACTATAAAGATGCTCTACAGGTGTCTCCGGTGGTGTTTGTTGAGTTGGCATAGATCGAGATTAGGATTTGTCACTGAGGGAGTCCTGGATTAAGGGGCCCTCGGGCGTCCGGACTATGTAACATGGGCCGGACTAATGGGCTATGAAGATACAAGATAGAAGACTTCCTCCCGTGCCCGGATGGGACTCTGCTTTGTGTGGATGGCAAGCTTGGCGTTTAGATATGTAGATTCCTTCCTTTGTAAACCAACTTTGTACAACCCTAGGCCCCTCCGGTGTCTATATTGTCGGATTTCGGGTTCCGGCAGACCCTTGAGGTTCGAACACTGGGGTGCGCGCGGAGATTTCGCCTCCTACCTACCTGCACCCCTCCGCCACGCTAGGATCAAAACTATGGGAAGAACAGCACAAGAGACACAGGGTTTATACTGGTTTGGGCCACCGTTGTGGTGTAATACCCTACTCCAGTGTGTGGTGTGGTGGATTGCCTCTTGGGCTGATGATGGTGAACAATACAAGCAAGAATAGCCTCGGGAGGGTCTGTTCTTTGGCTGGGGCGATGAGCTGCTGGGAGGAGTTCAGCCACCTTTCTCTCTCTCTCTCTGCTACTAACCTCACTAACGAGCCTCTTCCTTCCTACCTCCCAACCCCCTTGCTCTGTGGGTGGCTGGTCCTATTTATAGAGGCCCTGGTCCTCTTCCCAAATATCGAGCGGGAAGGGAGCCAACAATGGCGGGCTAATTTGAAAGGGGACAGCAAGTATCAGCTATCCTGACAAAAGTAGTCTTCGCCTGCGCAAAGCTCTCGTGATGACGCCGTCTTGGGCTCCACGGTGACCTCTGTCTCGTAGTCGTCCTGGTCTTGGTCTCATTGCACCGAAATGGCAACCTTTGCCTGATGCCTCGGTACCCGGCAGCTGCGCTTGCCCCCTTTGCACCAAAGAGGAAAGGAGGATGCTGCGCAGGCTGGCACCCGCCTGGCGCCCTGAGTCGTCATGGCTTGCGTCACGGGCACCTCGCGAGGTACCCCGCCTTGATCTCTCCGCCTCCTCGCGAGCCAGCCTGACGAGGCCATGCCTGAGGAGGCTCCGCGTCGTCCGCCCCGCGAGGGTCTTGAGTTTGTGTTGGTGAAGATGGGTCGTGCTGGGCCCCCCTTTGAGCAACGCCGCAGGCCGCAGGAAGGCAAGTCTAGGGACCCCCGTTCCCAGAACGCCGACAGTAGCCCCCGGGCCCAAGGCACGCCCGGACTTGGCCGTGCAGGGAGGCGGAAGGGCAAGAGCGAAGCGCCGCTGGCCCTAACAGCCTGCGGCCTTGGGCGCCGCGTGGCGGTTGACTGGTCATGGGCGCTTTAGCAGCCGCGCGAGTTGATAAGGGAGTGGCGTCCGCCTAGGCCCTTCTTCTTGCTTTCCCCGGTTGCTGTTCAAATCCCCTTTCTTGCGCTTCTCCTCCCTTCCTCCGAAATCTCCAGATCTGCTCTGACCGTGCGACCTAGGAAGCCATGGCGCCTCGCCAGCCCCTGGCCGCAGCTTGCTACTCGTCTGCCCTGGACCCGCCGAACGTGTCGGAGACGGGCCTTGCCCGGTTGCGCCGGATAGCGACGGCGCGAGGCATTGACGGGGCGAAGGTGTTCAAGGCCGGCTCAGCCACCCCTGAGGGTCAGAGGAGCACCTTCTATCCGCTCTTCATAAGTGCCATTGTTGCTGGCCTAGTGCCTCCCTTCTCCGAGTTCTTCTTCTCTGTCCTCCGCCATTACAAGCTACAGGATCTGCATCTCCATCCCAATTTCGTCCTTCTCCTCGCGATCTTTGCTTATTATTGCGAGGCCCACATTGGGGTGCAACC
Source organism: Triticum urartu (assembly GCF_003073215.2). Classification (NCBI taxonomy): domain Eukaryota; kingdom Viridiplantae; phylum Streptophyta; class Magnoliopsida; order Poales; family Poaceae; genus Triticum; species Triticum urartu. The sequence goes on along the minus strand of NC_053022.1, from coordinate 423,520,729 downwards.
CTCAGTGGCCTTGCTGCGCCACTACTTCTACCTCCGGACCTCTCGCGGTCCTGCTTCCACGTGCGCGAGCTTCGTCGCGTACGGTGGCGCCATTGCCGTCTCGAACCCTGGGAAGAGGATTGAGTGCTTCAGGAGCAAGTGGATCTTGGTGGATGCTGAGCGCATCCACCCTCGGCTGATCTTGCCCATGGAGCAGCCCACGAGCTCCAGCAACTGGGGTCGAGCGGAGCTCACGGATCCCCGCGCGAAGATGGTGTTGGAGAAGATGGATGCAGATCTGAGGCCGACCGACATGGCGGCGGCGAAGCTGACCGGCGCGTCGTTGCTGAGGGAGTTCCTGGAGCACCAGCTGGCTCCGCTTCGACAGTACTTGCTTCCAATGTGGAGGCCCCGTCCGAGCCCCGCGGCCTGGGCCGACGGAGACCTGGCTGCGGTTCTCCAATCTCTGGTCGGGGGCAACATGGCGAGGTTGGAGGGCGCCCCTACGCCCTTGTTCCTCCGCGATGACTGGGAGCGGGTAGTGAAGTCCATGCCCATCTTGAACGGGGAAGGGCCCGTGCCCCAGGAGGCTCCCGAGGGACCGGTGGCTGTGCCCTCCGACGACTCCAGCGAAGAGGAGGAAGGAGGGGAGCGGGGAAAAGGGCCTGACTCCGAGGCTACTGATGGAGAGTCGAGGGCTCCCCTTCCCCGGCGCAAGTCCCACACTCTCCGCCTCCCTCCGAGCGACGACGACGAGGATGACGATGAGGACGATGACGTGGACGACGACGAGCAGGACGGCGGGAGCTCACCCCCGATCTCGAAGAAGGACAGGACCGGGCTGATCTCCCGCGGGTCTGCCCTGGCCTCGGGGCGGACTGCAGGCGCACCTTCCGCCTCCGAGCTTCCTGAGGTTGACCCTTCCAGCCGGCTTTCGGGCTTCAAATTTGGCCGGAGGCCGCTTGAGCTCACTGGCGACGACCTGTAAGTGCTCGATTCTTGTCTTTATTTCTTGTTCTGCTTCTGAGGCTTGACGTTCGCATCTCTTGGATAGGCTGGCGCCCGCAGCGAAGAAGTCAAAGGGGGCTCCTGAGGTTCCTTTCGTGACAGTGCCCCTGAAGGAAGGTGACCGCGATGCACAAGCTTCTCCTGCCCGGTCGTCCTCGCGAGGCCTGGCTGAGCCGACTGGGGCGAGCTCAGCCCCCATGGCCCAAGTGGCTCCCGAGGTGCTCTCGCCTGCCGCCGCCGCTACAGCTGTCGGGGCGTGGCAGACTCCGCCTCAGGATGCTGCGGCCGTGCTGCCGCCTTCTCCTCCCACTCCACCGGCTGCTATCTCCCTCACTCCTTCTGCCGTTCTGGACCGCGCTGTTGCTGAGCTGGACCGGCTGCGGCAAGATCTTCTCGGTGCCGACCCTCGCCTGATGGCCGGGCGCTTGGAGCTGGCTTCTGGATGGGTTCGCTCCGACGCTTTGATTCGGGCGGCGCTGGTCCAGGCCTCGACGGCATGCGACGAGGAGAAGCAGGCCGTCCTTGAGGCGAAGGCTTCTCGCGATGCAGCCCTGGGAGAGGTGGTCGACGTTCGTGGTCGCTGCAAGGCGCTGGAGGACGAGCTGCAAGGCATGCGGGATCAGCTCACGAAAGAGGTTTGCCTTCGCCAAGAGTAGGAAGAAGGCGTGAAGGCTCGCGAGGCGGCCGTTGAGGACCGGGAGGCCAAGCTCAAGAAGCGCCGCGACCGCCTAGGCGCGCTGGAGCAGGAGTTGGGGGCGAGGAAGGCCGAGCTGGACGACAAGGCCCGGGTCCTTGCCGAAGACCGCGCGGCCTTCACGGAGTTGGAGGCGAAGGCTCGTTCCTCGCTGAGGACGCTTTACGACAGCGGCCTAGAGAGCCTGCTAGCCGGCGCCGAGGACGGCCCCGCCAAGCTTCTTCCCTTCTTGGTCCACGCTCTTGAAGATGTCACCCTTGGCCTTGGCCCCACGGCCGAGGCCGAGGCGCGTGTTCTGTCTTCTGCAGCACTGACGCGGGTCCTCACCCACATCCACCTTCACGATCCCGGGTTCGACCTCGACAGCCTGCTAGAGCCCGTGAGCGGCGAGCGTGCCGCGGCTGCTGCCGAGGCTGTGAAGGGTCACGCAGAGGCTCTGCTGGGGAAGTTCTGGGCCTTCAGCACCAAGCCGGAGCAAGGCGCTGCCGACCCCACTGCTTCGTGAGGCGAACCCACTCCGCGCTGCTCCCCCGCCGCCAAGTGACTCCATCGTGGCTCCTATCCTGCTTTTAATTCCTGCACATGTATCATGCCTCGGGGAGGCGTTTAAACTTGCGTTTGATATTGGGATAACAGTGTGGACTGTAATATTTGCTTTCGAAATCCTTTGAAATTTGCGCTTTTCCTTCCTACTTGCTTATGTTCTACGCCGGCAGGGCCCGGCCCCGCGTGTACCTCACCCAGCAATAGCCCCGACCGGAAACCAGGACGGGACCAAGGAGTGAGGGGCTACATGACAAGTTAGGCTCCTGAGTCGCGATGCTCAGGAGTCCCCCTTGGTGCACGAACAGCAAGTAGGGAGGTATGATGTGGGTGGATCCACCGTTCTACGTTTGCAGAGCCCGGCCCCGCGCGTACCTCACCCAGCAATAGCCCCGACCGGAAACCAGGACGGGACCAAGGAGTGAGGGGCTACGTGACCAATTAGGCTCCTGAGTCACGATGCTCAGGAGTCCCCCTTGACGCTCAAACGGCCTTCATACCTCGGATCCGCTCGGGGAGAGGCGCGCGACGAACCAGGCCCGTGGGGACCTGGCTGGGCAGCCTGCGTCTGGGCGTGACCCAGGCGCAGCCCCCGTGCCCAGCCCCCTCGCGCGGCACTCCCGAGGGGAGGCGTTGCGATGAGGCTAGACACTGAGCTCTGGGCTCCCTGAGGTTGATGCGGCCCGGAGGACACCCTCAGTTGTTTATCACCAGCGCGGAGCATAGCGCTTCCGTATGTGTACGGGCATAGCCGCTCCTCGGCACTGTCGTCAGCCAACGCGGAGCATGGTGCTTCCACTGGTACGTGGGAGGGGGGCCCCCTCCGGGAGGAGCCCCCGGGGCGTGTACAGCCCCGCCCTGACACGTGGCTGGCACGGTAGGGCCTGGCGAGGTGTATCTGGGCACCCGTGAGCCAGCGCGGGACTCACGGGGCCCTACCTCTAGGCGGGTTGCGCCTGGCACTGGGCCTTATCTTGTGTTGTGTCCCTGCAAGTCTGGTTAAATGCCTGCACTCTACGTCCTCGGGTCCCGGCCCTCGAGCTGGTCTCAGCCGTCGCTGGTATGCCAGGTCGCGATGCCGTGGTCAAGGCCAGAGGGTGAGGGTTGGAGAGCCAGTAAGAGCCCTGAGTCGCGATGCTCAGGTACCCCCCCCCTTTAACGTGCAAGTGGTCAGCATGGAGAAGAAGAGGTGCCGTGGACCGGCATCAAATAATCAAGCATGGTGGTTCTAACGCATAACCGGAAAATGAACGCAAATGGGGTACATGCCGCTGGGCCTGGCCCGAGCGGCTTGGGGATCATGCAGCCCGAGGGGCGCCCCCAAACAAGGTAAGCCAACAACATGGAATGAAAAGGGATACACGCCGCAGGGACGGACCCACGCGGCCTGGGAATAATGCAGCCCTGGGGGCGCTCCCAGCTGGAAGTGAAACTTGAAAGATGTCACCTGATGATGTTGAAGACGAAGGGGTGTCGGTGTAGCAGACTCGGTGGGCTGCGGGAGCCGATCCTCATGACCCCCCAGGCCAAGGGGCCTCAGGAGGCTCCAGAGGCGCTGGCGGTTCCTCGCGGGCCATCTCCATCTCCGCCAGGGCTGCGGAGCGCCTGGCCTCTTGTGCCTCCGTGATGCCCCTCATGAGGCGCTGGTGCGTGTCAGCCGCGCTCGGCAAGCCATAAGGCATGCGAACGTAGCTGTGGGGTGGACCTCCGCAGCGCCCCACTCGCGAGGGCCAGAGGCGCTCCAGGGAGGCGACCTGGTTGAGCCCTGGTACATCGACGCAGACGCGCAGCTCGCCATCCTCGCCTGGATGGGGAGCCACTGCCGGTAGGCGGCAGGCGCCTCTCATGACTCTTGACTCCTGTAACTCCTGAATGGCCTTGCTGACGAACTCCTGTGGGTCTGGATCTCCTTGCTCTGCTTCTTCTTGAGGGAAATGTGCTTCGAAACACGCCTCCATGTGGTGCCCCAGCGCCTCCCTCGTGACCCTGACTAGGTCGGTGACCCTCCAGGGGAGAGCCCCCGAGCCCTGCTTGGGGAGGGCGCCGGGCGCGCTTTCCTATGCGATGGCGGGAGGCTCCCCCTGGGCAGGCGTTGCCCCAGAGGGGCCTGCCTCCTGAGGGGCCAGGCCGGACGCTGTCTTCTTCTTCTTGAGGGTGGCCTCGGGAAGCCTCCTGCTTCCGCGATCCGGGTCTTCCAGCGATGCGGCCTGAAAGGCTCGCTCCAGGGAACACACCGCGTCCTTCTCTTCACAGGGCACCGTGATGACTCCGCCGCTTCCTGGCATCTTGAGGACGTTGTAGCCGTGGTGAGTCACGGCCATGAACTTAGCCAGCGCTGGGTACCCAAGGATGGCGTTGTACGGCAGGCAGATGTGAGCGACGTCGAAGTCGATGAGCTCGGTGCGGTAGTTGTCGCGTGCCCCGAATGTGACAGGGAGGCGGACCTGCCCGATCGGGACCGTGGAGCCGTCGGTGATGCCGGAGAAAGGCTTGGTTGGCTGGAGTTGGCTGTAGGGCACTTGGAGGTTGTTGAATGTCTCTACGGACAGGACGTTGAGTCCTGCCCCACCATCGATGAGGGTCTTGGTGACCACCACATTGCTGATGATTGGGGAACAAAGCATCAGGAGGACTCCGGCTGTAGCTGCGCACTTGAGATGATCTGCTGAGCTGAACGTGATGGCGCACGCCGACCACCTGAGAGGGTGTGTGGCTTCGAGTCTGGGGAGTACTGCGTTCACTTCGCGGGCGAACTGCTTGAAGATGTGCTGAGAGGCTGGGGCTTGAGCTCCGCCCAGGATGCAGGTGATCGCGCACGGCTCATGGAAGCCCCCAGCCTCCTCGTCCTGGTGGCGGTCCTCGTTTCTCCTTGGCTGCGGCGGCAGCGGTGGGAGGCCTGCGTTGCCCTGCGGGCGATCCTCGCGAGGCTGATCCCTCCAGCCTCCCTCGCGAGGTGGGTCTTGCCAGCGATCCTCGTGAGGTTGGTCGCGCCACCCCTGGCGCGGGCCATGGTCTTCCCAGCGCCCTACATTCCTTCCTCCTCCTCGGCCGTAGCCCCGGTCACCGCGGTCAGGGCGACGGCCGATCCTTCCTTCTCGCATGGCTCGGAGTTCTTGGCATTCGCTGGTGTTGTGGGTGTGGAGGTCGTGGTACAGGCAGTACCGGCTGCCCTTGGGAGGTTCGGGCTGATCTCTGCCCCGCTTGGTGTCCGGTTCTGCCGCGAGCACGGCAGCCCCCTTGCGCTTCACTTCCTTGGCCTTGAGCTTCTTCTCTTTTGGGTCTGCGGCAGGCAGCTCGAGGAGGGAGAGACGCCCTTCCTCAGCCCTGGCGCACTTGTTCGCCAAGTTGAACAGCTCCAAGGAAGTGCACAAGTCTTCATGCATCGCCAGCTCCTCCTTCATCTTGACGTCGCGCACGCCATCAGAGAAGGCTGAGATGATGGCCTCTTCAGTCACCTTGGGAATCTTGAGGCGTGCGTTGTTGAAGCGCTGGATATACTTCTGCAGGGTCTCCCCGGGTTGTTGCTTGATGCGGCGCATGTCGCTCACGGCGGGTGGCCAGTCGCGAGTACCTTGGAAGTTGGCGATGAAGCGGGTGCGCATCTCTTCCCAGGAGGAGATTGTGCCTGGAGCCAGGTGCGGGCCCCGTCCTTGAGCGCCATGGGAAACCAGTTCGCCATGACCTTCTCGTCTCCGTTGGCAGCTTCAATGCCCAGCTCGTAGAGCTGGAGGAACTCCGCAGGGTCGGCCGTGCCGTCGTAGCGAGGAGGCAGGTCCGGCTTGAACTTGCCTGGCCACGCGACGCTGCGCAGTTCGGTGGTGTAGGCGCGGCAGCCTGCTGTGGCCACGGGAGGCCTTGGGTGATGGAGAGCCTGGTCTTGCACGTCCCCACGTGCTGGAGCAGGAGGATGGTCGCGACGTGCTGGCGCAGGGAGCGCCCAGGCAGCTTCTGGCGGGCGAGGGACTTCTTGGCAGCTCTGTTCTTGCCGCGCTGGCACCTGATGGAGCGGGTTCCGCCCAGGGGCCACGCGTCTTGGAGCCATGGCGTCTTCTTGAGGAGGAGGCGGCCGGGGCGCCACCGGAGCCTCTTCGCCCGCGCGGGGCGGAGTGCGGTGCAGCGGAACGGATGGCGCAGAAGAGCCCCCTGCGGTGCGGACGAGCTCGGCGACGCGGTCGAGCCATTCTTCGTAGACGTTGTCGACGGGACGGTAGCGCAGGAGCTCGTTCGCCGCGATGAGTGCAGCCCGAGCCTCCATGGGCACGGAGCGCGCGGGACGAAGATCCAGCTGGGGCGAGCGAGGGAGTTGCGGTGCGGCCGTCTTGCCGCACGGACGGATGCTGAGACGATGCTTGCTTCTCGTCCCCCGCCGGGCCGGTGGCGGCATTGACGGCAAGTGATGGGGAACAGCGAGGACGCCCGCCGACAGGGGCCGTCTGGGCGACGCGGGAAGCGAGGGCGGCCCGGCGCTCCGCGTGGGCCCGACGAGCGTCAGACATGAGCGTGATGGTCGGAGGAGAACGGGGTGGTGGAAGAGGAATTCTGGCACACCCCTACCTGGCGTGCCAAATGTCGGATTTCGGGTTCCGGCAGACCCTTGAGGTTCGAACACTGGGGTGCGCCCGGAGATTTCGCCTCCTACCTACATGCACCCCTCCGCCATGCTAGGATCAAAACTATGGGAAGAACAGCACAAGAGACACAGGGTTTATAATGGTTCGGGCCACCGTTGTGGTGTAATACCCTACTCCAGTGTGTGGTGTGGTGGATTGCCTCTTGGGCTGATGATGGTGAACAATACAAGGAAGAACAGCCTCGGGAGGGTCTGTTCTTTGGCTGGGGCGATGAGCTGCTGGGAGGAGTTCAGCCACCTTTCTCTCTCTCTCTCTCTCTCTTTGCTACTAACCTCACTAACGAGCCTCTTCCTTCCTACCTCACAACCCCCTTGCTCTGTGGGTGGCTGGTCCTATTTTTAGAGGCCCTGGTCCTCTTCCCAAATATCAAGCGGGAAGGGAGCCAACAATGGCGGGCTAATTTGAAAGGGGACAGCTAGTATCAGCTATCCTGACAAAAGTAGTCTTCGCCTGCACAAAGCTCTGGTGATGACGCCGTCTTGGGCTCCACGGTGACCTCCGTCTCGTAGTCCTCCTGGTCTTGGTCTCATTGCACCGAAATGGCAACCTTTGCCTGATGCCTCGGTACTCCGCGGCTGCGCTTGCCCCCTTTCCACCAAAGAGGAAAGGAGGACGCTGCGCGGGCTGGCACGCGCCTGGCGCCCTGAGTCATCATGGCTTGCGTCACGGGCACCTCGCGAGGTACCCCGCCTTGATCTCTCCGCCTCCTCGCGAGCCAGCCTGACGAGGCCGTGCCTGAGGAGGCTCCGCGTCGTCTGCCCCGCGAGGCTTGGCCCCTCGCGAGGGTCTTGAGTTTGTGTTGGTGAAGATGGGCCGTGCTGGGCCCCCCTTTGAGCCACGCCGCAGGCCGCAGGCAGGCAAGTCTGGGGAACCCCGTTCCCAGAACGCCGACATATATAAACCGGAGTGTTTAGTTCGTAGAGGCAGTCATAATCACAATCATACAGGCTAGACTTCTAGGGTTTAGCCACAATGATCTCGTGGTAGATCAACTCTTGTAATCCTCATACTTATCAAGATCAATCAAGTAGGACGTAGAGTATTACCTCCATCAAGAGGGCCCGAACCTGGGTAAACATCGTGTCCCCTGTCTCCTGTTACCATCGACCATAGACGCACAGTTTGGGACCCCCTACCCGATATGCGTCGGTTTTGACACCGACATTGGTGCTTTCATTATAAGTTCCGTTGCATCGTCACCAAAAGGTTCGATGGCTCCATCAATCATCTACAACAATGCTGCACTGGGGAAGGTTTTCCTCCCTGGTCAGATCTTTGTGTTCGGCGGCTTCGCGCTACGGGCCAACTCGCTTGGCCATCCAGAGCAGATCGACGGCTACGCGCCAGGTCACTAGATTAGTTTTGGAAACTTGGATTATGTCGCTGACATCCGAGGAGACTCCAAGGATTCACGACCCCAACCTCCGCTCTGGCCTTAGAGCTGGAGCACGTTGCCAGGTCCGAAGACGGTATTTCTAAACCCGCCGGACTATCTGTGGCCACTAAGCCCAGTACGGGAGAGCCGGAGGAAGCAGTGTCGCTGGCAACCATCACAAAGCCAGACTCTGGCTCCGAACTCTCGGAGTCAGCATCATGTGAGCTCGGCTGAGGAATCCCCTTCCTGTCATACTCCATGGATTTTCTTCTCCCTGGCCAAACCTCACCTTTAAGCGAGGCGCTGGACTTGATGTGATCCCTCGTCATTATAGAGGAGCAATGTCCGAACTACGCCCAGCCCGGACTAGGGGCTGAGAGCAGGGAATTTTACATCCCACCCACCACCCACTTCATAGCCACTGTCGAGGACTTAACTGACATGCTCGACTACGGCTCCGAAGACATCGACGGTATGGAAGACGATGTCGGGGACTGTTTCCAAAACTAATCTAGTGAGATGGTCCTTGCCCTCGGGTGGACTGTTTGCTGCAACATCGGCGGCCTTCATTTATGCCAAGTAAGTCTTGACGCTGGCAAAGGCCATCCGTGCACCTACAATGCACGCCGACTGTTTTGCGGCGTCGATACGCAGCACCGCATCAACAAGTCGCTGCACCAAACTGAAATAACTGTTCAGAATTGGCTCAGTTGGCCACAGCCGGACCACGACTTCCTTCATGGCAGCTCCGGACACCTTGTGGAGCTCGGCCCACTGGGCCATTTGTTCGTTCAGCAACGGACGCTTTGGCACGTTGAACTGTGACCAGAAAAGCTTCTCCACTGCACGTCCATCTTGCACTTGATAAAACTGCGCCGCATCGGCGACACTCTTCGGCAGGTCCAAGAATGAGTCTGGAGAACTCCACAGTTGATCAAACAGGGCATACTTCGGTCGCTGAATTTAGTCTGTAATAGAAAGGGCTTACCATCCGGCGTCTCCACAGCTTGCCGGATCTCCTCCCGAGCCGCTCTAGACTCAGACCGTGACTCTTGCGCCTCTTGTAAAGCCTTGTTGAGTTCGGCTGCCTTGGCTTTGTTATCCTTCTTGAGTGATTTGCATTGGCTTGTGGCATCCTTCAGCTCTCGCGTTACGGTAGATATTCTCTCCTCGCACTGGCGCCGAGCGGCTTGTTCGGCCTTTAACTCAGCAGTTGCCTTCTTGACAGCCGCATTGCTCACTCTGGCTTGCTCCTTGGCCCGGGCAAGTTCAGCCCGAAGGGTCTCAACCGCAGCAGCACCATATGCAATTATGCATGTTCCAGTATATAATTTTCAGCTTCGTGCTACTATTAGTATATATGCATAAGACGACGGCACCAAAACATACCTTGTGCCTCGTCGAGCCGCCTGTTGATAAGAGTAATGTCCTCGACCGCTGACTCAAGTTTCTGCTTTAAATCTACAACTTCCGCAGCATGGGCAGTCGCCGTTGACATACCGTCATGTTTTCAAATTAATCATGTCATTTCCTGCGCATATCTTTTTGATCCTCTAATCGCCTCCCTGTGGAGGCCGACCAGAGTCTTAGGGGCTACTATCTATACACAGGTGCATTCGGCATGTAAAGAGCAGTTAGGATATTACATTGCATACCTCAAAGTCTCTTGGTAGGCCCGTGAAGGCTTCATTCAATCCGCTTCTTGCGGACAGAATCCTCTCAACTACCATACCCATTAAGGTATGATGTTCCTTGGAGATGGACGCATTCTGCAACATGCCCATTGATGCATCCGGCGCCTCCGGACTCCTGGAAGAGGCTGCAGGAGTATGAACTCCCTTCGAAGGGATATGTTTACTCGACCCTAGAGTCGTCTTCGGTTGTAAACTGGATAGTCCGGGGCTTTATTGTTGGTCCCCGTAGGGGCTGAACACCCCGGACCCTGGAAGACCGAAGTATCACCTTCAGGCGCTGCCTTCACTTCCCCTCGCGCCACTTGATGATCGGGGGAGACCCTCCGGGATGACACCTCAAAGTCGTCCTCCCTAAGGGGCGAGGAAGAATGTGGAGGCGTCTCGCTTTCCATCATCTCCGGAAGCAGGTCACCCGAGGAGGAGGACTGTTGAGCAAGGCTGCAGGCCAGACTGCAAACATACATTTAAGATGTTACCCTTGTGACCTGAAAGAAACAAGATATGTTTAGAATACCCTTGTTCACTTACGATTTGGCAAAAGGCTTGTCCTTACAAAGGAATTGCGCAGCAACGTCGTCTTCCGAACCCGAAGTGTCTGACAGGGACATCTCCCCTCTCTTGGGAGCCTCTACCTTCAAATCTTTGGAGGCGGTCCTTTTCTTCCCATGGGGAGAAGGGATATCAGCTTCTTCTTCCCCTTCGTCTTCACAAGAGGGAGTTCTGGTCTCCCCGGACATAGCGTCTAGTGTACCTTTAGAGTGGGACCATCCCTGGCCTTTTTGCTATCCTCTTTGTCCTCCTTCGCCGGCACTTGATACGGCGTCAGGGCCAGCATCCTTGTTAACACAGGATCAGCTGAGTCTTTGGGAAGTGGGGCCGAACACCTAATTCGTTCCGCTTTCTTTATCCATCCCTGGTCAAAGATAGGTTTCTCAGTATATTGATATGGGATAATCAACTAAGCTATGTTCAGGAGACGAATGCTTACCGAGGTATCCAGATGGTTGCAGTCGAGGCCGATGTCCTCGGTTGTATCCGGCCACTACTTTCGAGTCCCGAAGAATAACTTCCACATCCCTTTGTGCGTTGTGTCAAAGAAGTGCTGAAGGGTCCGTGGTCCTTCCGGATTGAACTCCCACAAGCGGAGAAGACGTCGCTGGCATGGCAGGACCCAGCGGACTAGGATTACCTAGGTCACGTTGATGAGGCCGGTGTCCTTTTCAAGGAGACTTCGGATACGGCTCTGTAGCATCTTCACTTCATCAATTGATCCCCAGTCCAGCCCCTTATTGATCCATGATGCGAGTCGTAATGGAGGGCCGGATCGGAAAGCAGGTGTAGCTGCCCACTTGGTGCCGCGGGGTTCAATGATGTAAAACCACTCCCGCTGCCATAGGTTGGAAGTTTCTATGAAGGAACCCTTTGGCCAAGGAGTATTGGCAAGCTTGCTCACTATAGCACTGCCACACTCCTCTTGCTCCCCGTCGACTACCTTCGGCTTCACATTAAAGGTCTTAAGCCATAAGCTGAAGTGTGGGGGAATACGGAGAAAGGCCTCGCACATGACAATGAACGCCGAGATGTGAAGAAATGAGTCTGGAGCTAAATCGTGAAAATCTAGCCAGTAATAGAACATAAGGCCACGAACGAAGGGGTGGAGAGCGAACCCTAGCCCCCGGAGGAAGTGGGAGATGAATATCACCCTCTCGCCTGATCTGGGTGTAGGAATAACCTGCCCCTTAGCAGGGAGCCTGTGGAAGATTTCTGCGGTCAGGTACCTTGCCGCCCGGAGCTTCATGATATCCTCTTGTGACAGAGGAGGCCACCCACCGGCCTTGAAGGTTGGGTCCGGATATGACTGGGAGGCTTGGAGTGATTAAGTTGAAACCTGGGTGTTGGAGCTCGAGGTTGGAAAAGTTTTGGAAGAGGTAGGCATGGAGGAGAAGGATGGGTCGCTGCCCCGTTATAAAGGCGATGAATACCGAACGCCTCCTCATGAGCCTTAAAACTTCCCTATTCCCAAGGAATCGTGCCAATGGGGCGGTTGGATTACCCACGCCCGTATCGATGAAAATCCTGTAATAAGGGGACACGATCTCTGCTACCGGATGATGTTTCCTGGGCCCGAAGCTGTCTAAACCCTTGTCTTGTGTTGCGTCTCTCAATTCCGATCAACCCCTCTCAAGCTACCACATAGATGCGTTGGCCTGACGACTAAGTCCTCACACTAGGACATCTGTCGTGACAATTCCATGATAGTTGGCGCCCACTGTGGGGCTGCGTATGGTGCTGTTGAGTTCTTGAAGGGACTTTTCTTAGGGTTCGAGAAGATTGCCGGTTGGTTAGATGAAGAGTAGCCGGCTGGGAGCAATCTCGCAGGATAACCCGGCATGGGACAATCTTGAGTAGAACCGGCAAATTCATCATTTTGTGGTTAACTCTGGAGCTAACAATACAAGAGAAAATTAGGTTTGCATCATTGCGTGCTGTGCGGCAGACGTATGTAGCCTGACAATCCGCCGAATCCGAAGACCGGCTAATATCTGTTGTAACTGCTGCCGTGCAAACCGAGACGACGTCTACTTGTGACCTGATCGGATTCTTTGTTAGGCTGCTCCCGAGAGGGCTGAATCCTTGCGGCTGGTGTCGTCACGAGATTGAACAAGGAGATATCAAGGGGAGATTCCAGCATAACAGGATTGAACAAGCCGGCCTAAAAGAGACGGGCGTGGACTCGGAGTCAACCCCCGTTTCATCTTCACCACAAGCCGCTTGCGCCTCGCCGATTTTTGCCTCCGCATCGAGTCATCTCTGAGCTACCTGCCTCAGATCGGCCTCCCCTGCCAGCGCTCTTTCACTATCTCTGCGGTCGGCCTCAGCCGCCGCCGTCGAGTCGCCCCGGACTCTGCCGCCACTGCGACCGTCGCGCCGTCACTCCTCCGTAGCTGCCTTTGCTTGGCCTCATGATGTCGCTCTGCCGAGCCGTCGTACCATGCTCCCGTGCGCCGTCGCGATGCGCCTCCGCTTAAGCCGCCTGATGCTTCCAAGGTGCTTGCTCAGCTCGCTGCCTCGCCGGCGTATCTTCATCGTACGGCTGCAAGTCGCTGTCGCTAAAAGAATCGCATTAACATCACCGCCGCGAAGAGCCGCCGCTCTATACAAGTTGCGCTGGCAAAGATGACCGAGTCAGATAAAAAGTAGATAGTGCATGGAAGTTAACCAATGTCAGATGAAAAGTACTATTCTTGAGCCTAGCAAGAGCACCTGAAAGAAGAAAGGCATAATAGTACTACTTAGGGCATCTCCAACAGTTGTGAGATAGGTGTTGGTAAATTTGCCACTTAGGACATAGTGATGATGTGGCATGTATTAAATGTGAAGAGAGAGCAAAGTTGTATGTAGATTAACCAACAACCTTTGCATAAGCTTCAAGGTGAAATAAAGAGCAATCACATTTATTGTCTCACCATCTATTGGATAACTTACATACAACCCATTGAAGTAGTTGTATGATAGTATGTTGGTTGATGACATGAACATTTTACCAACAAGACTAACATACAACCTGTTGAAGATGCCCTTAATCATGAGGTGATTGAGGTGGTGTTTGGTTCTCTAGTCCTAGGAATTTTTCTAGTCCCAACTAAAAAGTCCCTAGTCCCTAAAAAGTTCCTTCATGTTTGTTTTCAGAGACTAAAAAGTCCCTAGTCCCTTCCTAGAGGTTATTAAATAACTATGTTGCCTCTAGTATATAAAAAAATAACAATCAAACAACATCATGGGGTGGCGGGCCAATGGGTGCATGGAGGGGCATTGTTGGAAAAGTCCCAAAAAGTTCCAAAAAGACTTTCTTAAGAGTCTTCTTTATTTAGTCCCAAATGCCTAATTTAGTACTTAAAAAGTTTCTCCCATTTGATAAAAAAAGTCTTTAAAAGGGACTTTTTTTAGTCCCTACACAAAAAAGTCCCTGAAAACAAACACTCCTGAAGGCCTAATCCGTTCTTTGCATAAAGATAAAAAGTACTACTCCACCCATCAGCTCAAGAAAATTCAACGCCAGGAGACCCACGCAATCAACGGCAACCAGCTCGTCCCTACGGCCGCCGAGCCGGCGTCGCTTGCTACTACGAGCCTCCGAGCCGCCGTTGCTATGACTCGCCGCCCTGCCGGCCCGCGATGCTGACCTGCTGCTGCTGTGACTCGCCGCGTCACCGGCCTCGAGCCGCCGAGTTCGCCTTGAGTCGCCGGGTCCTGCTGGTTCGGTCGCTCACCGCCTCGCGCCGCCTCGCTACTACTGCTCTTGCCTTACCACCCGTGATCCAGCCTCGGTCATCTTTGCCGTTGAGGTCTCAGTTCACCTTGACCCAGCCTCCTCTGTGGTCAAACCGCCCGTTAGCGGGCTCGCGCCGTCGCTAAGTCGCCTCGCCGACCGTCCTGGGCCATTCTGGTCGAGTTGCTGCCGGGTCTCCCCGCGCCACCTCCAGCTCTGAGCTTGTTGAGCCGCCACGCCCCGCAAAGACACCGCCTGGTCAAACCACATCGTCGACCCGCTTCCGAGGCCTCGAGCCGCCTCCGTCTCCATCGGTTGCCTCCCGCGCGCTCGCTGTCTCCGATGCACTGGCCGACTCCTGCGTCCTCCGTCGCTACGCCTTGAACCGCTGCGCCAAGCCGCCCCTGAGCCTGATGGCCTCACTCGCCCTTCAAACCGCCTTCATTGACACAGTCGCGCGGGGCCGGCCTCCGCTTCGAGCCGCCGCAGCTACATCGTTCAGCCATCAGGTCATTCTATGGCCTTCAAGGTTGCCTCCGTCGCCGCCTTTGCCCCGGGCTGCCTTCACCTCGAGCGGTGACTGCCTATGAGCCGCCATCAATGTTGAGCAACTGATAGTTGTTGAACCGTCGATCTTGAACCGCCCTCGAGACCTCACTGAGGGAGCCTTCTCAGCCTCGCTGACTGTGCGGCCCATCTCTGGGTTGCCTTTGCTGAGACCCGTCTCGTAGAGCCGCCCCGCGGCCGTTGTCAAGCTATTGAACCACCGCTGCTGATTGACGGGGAGTACTAGTTTTTTTCTATGTGAATGTGTGCCACTGTTCGTGCAAAATACCAAAAAAAGAATATGAGCTGCTGAGCCGTCGTGGATGAGTTTATACATCATAACCAAACTAAGCATATACTTGATGCATCTGGCAATAAGGCATGAAGTGTTTACATGGAAGGTCAAGTCGAAAAGGTCAACCATATTATCAGGAGATGTGTGTTGGCAGTTTTGGATGGAACAGTCACGTGCATGGCTGTTATCAGGGAAGGGTAGCTGCTGGAGATGTTCAAAGGAGCTGTTATCAACATCAAGACAGTGTGCTGCCGGAGAAGGGAATTATTTTGTCCATGATGGCTACAGTGCTGTGGTTAATCCTCTTTTGCAAGGACAGGAGAGAGGGGCTAAATCGCCATTGCAAATATTAAAGGCTGTTCGTAAAACGGACCACCTCATATCCAGACGAACCAAGTGATATTTGTCCAGTCAATTTTTATTCTTTAAATAACAATTGCTCTGGCTTGTGATGTTTTCTATGTAGGACAATTATTCATTGTAAGAATGACCGTTATGTCACGGATATAAAGCTCGCGCCAATGTTATCAAGCGCCAGCATCCAACAATACTGCATTGCTCAACAAATGTGTGTGCAAGCCGTCGCCTCTGTGGCTCGGTCTACAACAACAAACACCGCGGCCGGCTCACCGGTCTGCGCCGGTTTACAACACCACAGATAAGTCACCCGTCCGCCCCCGCGGTCGACTCTTCCGCTCGGACCGGCTTACAACACCACGGCCGACTCATCTGTTTGTGCCGCCTCTGATGTTGCGGTCGTCTTTACTGTCCGACGTGTGGTCCAGTCTATTCCAACAATCTGGGGGCAAATTATCATATATGGTCAGCCGTTGTCTATACTGGATGACCCAATGGGCAGGCACACAAGTCGCCGCCACTACAGTTTGGTTAAACTTTAAACAACTAGCTGGGATGAACCGTTGACCGGATTACTGACACAAATCATACGGAGTCATTTATAACCCACCACGATCGACCTCAAGTTTCCCTGGATTCACATTGCGTTATCAATGCCAACGATATACAATGAGTGTTGCGAAGGTCATTAACTCGCCACCTTGCTTCCAGCTTCAACATAGGACAACGGTCCGTTGTTCAGTTATATGCCAGTTTATATCAGGGCCAAGTATGAATAATCTCAAGCCAACTCCTCGAGTCGTCTTGAGACTCGGGGGCTATGATGACATGACTCAGCAAATTTTGTCAGCAAATTCAAGAACCCTGGATCATTGGAGGGAAAATAACCCGGTCTCTGGAGTACTGCCTCATTTGGCGAATATTTACAAGCCGTCAGAAAATTTCCGGCTTAAAGACAAGAATTTCCGGTTCAAAAAGAATTAATCTCTCGCAAGTTCGAGTTCTCAGAAAAATTAAAGGGACCAAAGAGAGTCTGTTGTAAAAACACAGCTCAAACATAGGCACCCGGCGAGCACAGCTCAGAAATATATCACTTGGGGGCTTTCGGCTTATTGAGCTAAGTTATGATTACCCTTTGATCCGGCTAATACGCCATGTTTACAAAAAAACTTGGGGGCTTGTTACCCAAAGTCAAAAGGGGCCAAAGAGAGTGTTGCAAAAGCACAAATCAAGCATAGGCACCCATTGAGCACAACTCAAAATATTGCTCGGGAGCTCTTTGCTTCTACAAGAACAAAGAGTCTATAACCTTGTAATATGCTATAAAAGCCAGGCTTGGAAGCCAGGTGTATTCACCTAAAACCCCAGGTTATCCTGCCTTTTTTAAGTAAGCCACTCTGCCCAGGTAATCCTGGTAAGACCCATTGAACGTTTGACAAATCAATCTTATAAAGACCCTGAACTTGTCATAGTTAAAATGACGATTGGTTAATACGAGGTCCATCTTATAAGGCTTTGCAAAATGGTTTAAATCAGTGGCCTGGAAGCCCATGAAAAGCCTTGCCTTTTTGCATGTTTTATTCTGAAATCTTTCTTTTGGCAGTTTCTTTTGATGAAGATTATACTAATCCGGTGTTTATTGACCCAGCTTGTCTTTCAACTATAAGTTGTCAGCATACGATCAGCTACAATCCGGTGTTTATTGATCCGGTATGGTTTTCGACTATAAGTCGGCAGTATATATTTGGATTGCGCCATTGGAATCATGCGCTTATAAATCATTGGGTATATTATTTAAATCTTTAATAGCCAACATGGCTGGATTTTTTATTATGGTTATCAATAACCAATATTATGGTTGAGGTTTTCAAAGTCGTTTTAGCGCAATGACTATTATTTTATCAATGGATATAATTTATTCTACAATGGAAGAAATAGTCCCGAGTCGCTGCAGGCTTATGACCCGGCACTTGGGGGCTACATTATTCAAATTGAGATTACATCAAATATGCAAGTCCCATGTCACTGCCAGCATGCACCATGGCACTTGGGGGCTAATGCCAAGTCATTTTTTCATCACCTTATTGAAGACCCGACTCATCACATTATAATGAGCCGGCCCTTGGGGGCTACCAATTGCTCCTGTCAACAATTCAAGGTACACAAATCTTAATCCATTATATTAAAGGGTCCACTCCTCAGTTGGTAAAGCACAAAGCTCTTAACCTTGTGGACGTGGGTTCAAGCCCCATGGTGGAGATTACATCATACGATGTTATTATCAATGAATCATATACAAAGTCCCAGCTCAATAATATCTTACTAACTCGGCCCTTGGGGGCTACACGTTACTGCTCAAGGTTACATGATCATATTTACAAAGTCCCTGCTCATTATTGCATAATGACCCGACCCTTGGGGGATACACTGGTTGAAGTTTTTATGAGCATAAAGCAATTACAAGTCCCAGGTTGCTACAAGCATGACAACCCGGCACTTGGGGGCTACATGTGTGGAATATTCAATTTATATGATTGAGAGGAACAAACCGGATTTCTTCAAGGTTGGAACACTTATATTGGAGCAAGTCTTAAGTTATCACTATGTTTCTCCTCTTATGACTTTGGGGGCTACAAGTATTGTGCATATAAAAGACGAACGTCTTCAAATTATCATTTTTGAGCAAATCAGGAAGATCATTTACATGACCCGGTGTCAACAACAATTATGACCCGGCATCATCTGTTTTATAACCCGACAATTTTGGTAATGATAAACCGGCAAGTTTTACCTCTTCAAGCAGGCTGAAAGTCAGATGAGTATTTCAAGACCAATATTTTTTAAGTCGACGCTTTGGAAGCCGATTCAAGTAGATTATTTCTTACAATATTTTCTCTACAAGAGACCAGTGCCAGCAAATTGACTCTGAAGCTGGCCTATTAACCCGGATTTCTCAAAAGTATATCTGGATTTTTTGCATTCACAAAGTTTGAACATATCTACTAAAGGAGATTTGCTATGAGTTCATGGGAATGTATCAAGAAGGAAATGACAAGGATTTAAAGATGATCAGGTGTCGGCTTACAAGAATTTTTAACCCGGAGCACAACTTGTCAAAGTTGTTGTAGTGTTTATTTTGTAGGATCAGTTTAACATGGATAAATCCAAATTAAACTGGGGGCTAATGTCGGGGATATACCCCGCAGTATAATCCGGCCGGATGTTTGACCCGGTCGGACTTGGTGTTTCATTGGTAAACCGCCGGGGGATTGGCGATTCACTCGTCTGATGACTCACAAGCCTGAAGACTCATTAGTGACCTGGCGGGTGCTTCAGACGGACGACAAGGCCCAAGGCCCAGTATGCCGGTTCATATAAAGGTGGGCTGGTTTAAGAGGAAAGGCATAAGTAATATTCTCCTACAAAGGAAGCAAGACTAGGACTCCACTTGTAATAGGTTAATCCTAATCATACTAGGACTAGTCATGTAACCCGCCCCTTTCAACATATATAAGGAGGGGCAGGGCACCTCAAGAGGGGAGAGGAAAATAATAGCTAAACCTAGACACAAGTAGAGAAGAGCCGGTTTACGGCGACTCCCTCATGAGCATAATGAGACCTAGCCACAAACAGCATGTAGGGTTGTTACCAGATGATGTTTCCCGGGCCCGAAGCTGTCTAAACCCTTGTCTTGTGTTGCGTCTTTCAATTCCGATCAACCCCTCTCAAGCTACCACATATATGTGTTGGCCTCACGACTAAGTCCTCACACTAGGACATTTGCCGCGACAATTCCACGGCAAAGCGGGAGGCTAAAAAATGGTTCGAAATAATGACCGGGCAGTGACATGATGTCACACTACAAAAGTTGTCAGTGGATTGGACTCATAAAATATTATACTCTCTCTCTCTCTCTCTCTGTGTGTGTGTGTGTGTGTGTGTGGTACTCGTTTTGCAGAGCCGAACACGTTTTCTGTGTTCGGAGGCTGTTTTGGAATATTCGGGGGAGGAACCCGCCTTGCAATGCCGAAGACAATCTGCGCGCCGGACACATCGTCATTGAAGCCTGGTTCAGGGGCTACTGAGGGAGTCCTGGATTAAGGGGCCCTCGGGCGTCCGGACTATGTAACATGGGCCGGACTAATGGGCTATGAAGATACAAGACAGAAGACTTCCTCCCGTGCCCGGATGGGACTCTCCTTTGTGTGGATGGCAAGCTTGGCGTTCGGATATGTAGATTCCTTCCTTTGTAAACCGACTCTATACAACCCTAGGCCCGTCCGGTGTCTATATAAACCAGAGGTTTTAGTTTGTAGAGGCAATCATAATCACAATCATACAGGCTAGACTTCTAGGGTTTAGCCACAACGATCTCGTGGTAGATCAACTCTTGTAATTCTCATAATTATCAAGATCAATCAAGCAGGACATAGGGTATTACCTCCATCAAGAAGGCCCAAACCTGGGTAAACATCGTGTCCCCTGTCTCATGTTACCATCGACCCTAGACGCACAATTCGGGACCCCCTACCCAAGATCCACCGATTTTGACACCGACAGTCACTTTGGGTATCGGAGAGGTATCTCTGGGCCCTCTCGGTAATGCACATCACTATGAGCCTTGCAAGTAATGTGACTAATGAGTTAGTTGAGGGATGATGCATTACAGAACGAGTAAAGAGATTTGTCAGTAACAAGATTGAACTAGGTATTGAGATACCGACAATCGAATCTCGGGCAAGTAACATACCGATGACAAAGGGAACAACGTATGTTGTTATGTGGTTTGACCGATAAAGATCTTCGTAGAATATATAGGAACCAATATGAGCATCTAGGTTTCACTATTGGTTATTGATCGGAAGTGAGTCTCGGTCATGTCTACATAGTTCTCAAACCCGTAGGGTTCGCACGCTTAACGTTCGATGACGATCGGCATTATGAGTTTATGTGTTTTGATGTATCGAAGGTAGTTCGAAGTCCCGGATGTGATCACGGACATGACGAGGAGTCTCGAAATGGTCGAGACATAAAGATCGATATATTGGAAGGCTATGTTTGGATATCAGAATGGTTCCGGATGAGTTCGGAAATTTACCTGAGTACCGGGAGGTTACCGGAACCCCCCCGGGGCTTAATGGGCCTACATGGGCTTTAGTAGAAGAGAGAGGAGAAGGCCAAGAGGAGGGGCGCCCCCCCAAGCTCAATCCGAATAGGGAAGGGGCTCGGCCCCCCTTTCCTTCCTCCCCTCTCTCCCTTCCTTCCCTCTCCTAGTAGGACTAGGAAAGGGGGGAACCTACTCCTAGTAGGAGCAGGATTCCCCTCTTGGGGGCGCGTCCAAGGTGGCCGGCCGGCCCCCTCCTCCACCCCTATATATACGGGGGAGGTGGGAACCCCATAGACACACAATTTGAATGCTTAGAAGTGTGTGGTGCCCCCTCCACAGAATTCCACCTCGGTCATATGATTGTAGTTCTTAGGCGAAGCCCTGCGTCGGTAACTTCATCATCACCGTCATCACGCCGTCATGCTGACGAAACTCTCACTCGGCCTCAGCTGGATCAAGAGTACGAGGGACGTCATCGAGCTGAACGTGTGCAAATCGCGGAGGTGCTGTGCATTCGGTACTTGATCAATTGGATCGCGAAGACGTTTGACTACATCAACCGCATTTCATAACGCTTCCGCTTTCGGTCTACGAGGGTACGTAGACATACTCTCCCCCTCTCGTTGCTATGCATCTCTTAGATAGATCTTGTGTGATCGTAGGCAATTTTTTGAAATATTGTGTTCCCCAACACCTCCTGCACCCACTCACCGCACGCGCAGCACCTCCGGCATACACAAGGGCCCTCGCGAGCGACTTTACCTGCATGTTTCATCTGTCAGCAGGTACTCCATGATTCCCACCTCCGCCCGTGCCGCTCTCAAGGATCCCAACTGGCTCGATGCTATGACTGCAGAGTACCGTGCTCTCCACAGCAACAACACTTGGGATCTTCTGCCTCCTCCTCGGGATGCCAACATCGTCTCCGGCAAGTGGGTATTTCGCCACAAGCTCAAGCCCGATGGCTCCCTCGATCGCTATAAAGCTCGTTGGGGTACTTCGGGGTTTCTCTCAGGAGCTGAGTGTCGACTTCGACGAGACATTCAGTCAGGTTGTCAAGCCGGCCACAGTGCATGTCATCCTCTCCATCGTGCTCTCTCTTAATTGGGAGACTCGTCAGCTCAACGTCAAGAACGCCTTTCTGCATGGCACACTTGATGAGGTTGTCTACTGTCGTCAACCCACTGGCTTCATCGACTCCACTCGCCCCGAGCACATCTGTCGGCTAAACCATTCGCTCTACGGTCTCAAGCAGGATCCTCGTGCGTGGTACGAGCGCTTCGCGGCTTTCATCACTTCGACCGGCTCCGTGTGCTCACGCTCGGACACCTCGTTGTTTGTCCTCCGGTGTGCGGAAGGCACGGCCTTCCTCCTATATGTGGATGATATCATCCTCACCGCCTCCTCAACTGGCTTGCTCGATAGGATCACGGTCTCTCTCCGCGCCGAGTTCGCCATGGCGGACATGGGCAGCCTCCACTACTTCCTCGGCATCGGAGTCACCCGCGACTCCTCCGGCATGCATCTTTCGCAAGCCAAGTACGCCACGGAAATTCTGGACAGGGTCGGCATGACTGCTTGCAAGTCCGCCACGACACCTATTGACACGTCGTCGAAGCTCGTTGCTACTGCCGGTCCTCCAGTGGCCGATCCCACTGAGTACCTGAGTCTCACAGGAGCTCTCCAGTACCTCACTTTTACGCGGCCCGGCATCGTGTATACCGTTCAGCAGGTTTATCTTCATATGCACGACCCTCGTGAGCAGTATCTAGCAGCCATCAAGCGCATCTTGCGCTACGTCAAGGGCACGCTTTCTCATGGCCTTCAGCTCTACTCGACCTCGCCGGACTCCATGATCGCCTACACCGATGCCGACTGGGCCAGCTGCCCTGACACTCGGCGCTCAACGTCGGGCTTCTGTGTCTACCGCGGTGACAACCTCATCTCTTGGTCGTCCAAGCGGCAACACACGGTCTCGCGCTCTAGCACTGAAGCCGAGTACCGCGTTGTGGCCAATGCCGTAGCTGAGGTGAGTTGGCTTCGGCAACTTCTCCAGGAGCTTCATCGACCATCTCCTCCTGCGACGATCGTCTTCTGCGACACCGGCAGCACCGTCTACATGTCCACGAACCCAGTACAACATCAGCGTACCAAACACATCGAGATCGATCTACACTTCGTTCACGATCGTGTTGCCATGGGTCAGGTCCGCGTGCTACATGTTCCCCCGTCTCGCCGGTTCCCTAATATCTTGACGAAGGGACTCCCGTCGTAGTTGTTTCTGGATTTTCAGTCCAGTCTCAACGTCCGCTCTCCTCCCGTTGTGACCGTCGGGGAGCGTTAGACTAATATGTCACGTATCGTGACATATCTCCTAATTCCCTAAATCCAGGGGTATCAATATTATTGTGATCTCTCATTTATGGTTAGGATTGTAAATCTGTCTATATTTTAACATGCAATGGAAAAGCCCAAGGGTGGCAAACATTCCTAAGTCTTTCAATGAGCTGCGATGCATCACCCCCGATGTCGAGGGTACATGGTGACGTGTTCATGTGCAAACACACAACAAGCACACACATTCACATGTAACAACACACACACACAAACACATGACAACACTCCCACAAGTTTGAAGCACCGTTTTTGTACATTATATTGGGAAGATTAGAAGGGACTATTCAGATGTACACGCATTCGTCTACGACTATCAAAATAGAATACGTACAACCCGAAAATCATGTGAAACGGGTATATGAAGCTACTGATAAAAAAATTCAAATGGTCAACCGTGCGCGATTAATTTTATAAAAAAGCATCCAAAATAGCTCAAAACATAAACATGAAATTGAACATTTATAGTCAAAGAAATCATAACCAATCGCCAGAATGAAACCACAACATTGATGTACATCTTTTTTGTGTACAACTTATCTCCATTCGAAGCACACTGTGTAGATTAGAAGAGACTAGTGAACGGGATTAGGAGTGACGGAGATTAGAAGGGTGACATGCAGATTATTACACTTGTCACATTTAAATCTACTAGTCTATGATCTGTGAAACAAAAAACGTACAACACAAAAGTCGTGTCAAACAACGAGGTTAAGCTACCTCTCAAAGGAATTTTAAATGGTTAAACGAGTGCCACAATGTCTTTGAAATTCATCCAAAAAGGCTTCAAGTATATGCTCCTGGATTTTAAAATGTGTTCTAAACATATTTTGAAATGTCACAAAATTCTGCAAAATGATTCTCGCATACATCTCGACATTCAACGTGCATACAACCTCGTTTCGTGGAAAACCGACAA
The DNA here is from genome assembly GCF_003073215.2 of Triticum urartu. Lineage (NCBI taxonomy): Eukaryota > Viridiplantae > Streptophyta > Magnoliopsida > Poales > Poaceae > Triticum > Triticum urartu. Next base: position 423,496,917 of record NC_053022.1, on the reverse strand, counting down.
CTTTTGTGTCACGTGCAAAAAAGACAAAATTTACGTTAGAACAGGCTTTTTATGAGACATTTTTTTGTCTTCTTTACACAAGGCGTATAGAATGTTGTTTTTTCACGAAACTTGGCGTGCGCACATAGAATGTTGAGGTGTGCGCGTCAAATTTGTGTTTGGGTTTTTTTGACATTTTGAAATATATTTTTTGATGACAGGAGCATATGCTCCCATGTGCCAAAATGATTTTCTGAAAAATTCAACAGATATGGTGAACGAAACTACATCCGATCGCCTAAATGAAATCAGAACTTCGGAGTGCATCTTTTTCGTGTACAACTTATTTCAAATCGAAGCATTGTTGTGTAGAAGAGATGGAGTTGATTAGAGAAAAAATACATGCAAACCACCACACCCACTTACCGCTAGAGCCACCCATGTGCGCTCGAGTGCACCACTCGAGCGTGGCTAGCTGGAAAGGGCCGACTTGTCCGTTCGCCCACAGCAGGCCTAGATGTGCTTTAAGAACCATTCCGTGCAAGCGCAATAACGTTTGCAAGGAATCAAATGGCCTAGGACTGAGTAAAGGGTTCTCCTATTCGAAGCGTAGGGCGCGCACGAGCAACAGCGTGCATACCCCCTCTGCTCCCTCCTGCGAATAGTGGGCCAACCCAAATAGCTCACGTCCGGTTTTAGGAAGGTTCTACAACCTTCCCAGACTGTTTATTATTTATTTATTTGGCTTTTTTCTTCTTTTCTTTTTATTTTTTTCTTTATCTTTTAATTTTCGTTTTATCATATCATTTTTTATTTTATTTTCTTTCTTTCCAAATATCACGAATATTTTCTGAAATCCGGGAACATATTTTTTCAAGTCGGTTAAATTTTTTTGCAATCCGAATATTTCTTCAAATCAAGATGAACACCTTTTCGAAATTGTGAACTATTTTTACGAATTCATGATGTTTTTCCTAAATCTGAGCATATTTTGAATTCACGAACATTTTGTTTGAAATTGCGTATATTTTTTGGAACTCATGAACAAGGTTTTTGCAAAGGCAGTCAGTTTTTGCAATTCATGAACAAATTTTGAAATTTCGAAACATTTTTTGTTTTCCACGTACTTATTTAGAATTCATGAATATTTTGCGAATTTGCAACCATTTTTTCTGAATTTTGTGAACAATTTTCAAAAATTTGCGAATGAAATTTTAAATTTCCCAAACATTTTGATTTTTTGATTTTTTTTATAAATATTGATGATTTTGTTTTGAAATTGTGAACTAATCCATGAACATTTGTTTTGAAATCACGAATATTTTTGAATTGGCAAACATTTTTTGAATTGATCAATAATTTTGAAATGGATGATCATTTTTTCGATACTCGAATATTTTTTTATTCAAAATGATGAACATTTTTTAAATCACGAACATTTTAGGATTTCTGGGACATTTTTTCCTGAATTAACTTTTATAAAATTTGAAATTTTGTTAGTTCCTAATTATTTTAAGAAGAGAAAATAAAACAAAAAACAAAAAGCAAAAAAACGAATTTAAAATCCTGGGGCGTCCAGCCGCCGAATAAATTGCACCCAACGGGTCTGGTTGAAGTTTATGCAGGTAGGCAAACGCCTCTCCTTAGTTTTTTATTTGGTTTTGACGGGTTTCTTGGTTTTTCTTATGGGGCGTGTTTGGTTATATTGCCAATCGAGTCTAGCCTGGTGAGCTTGGCTCTAGTGAGCCGCTTTGAAGGGATGCAGGAAAAAAGACCCCGGATGCATATAGTTTGGTTGCTTACATGTACCTTAGTTGCATGAGACAACCATTTTTGACCCCGCGTTTGGTTGCCCGCATTGCATTAGGCGCACATATAATATGATGTTTGATTGCAACCAGCATAAGGTGTTGTCACCGCTTCTAACTAGTGGTGATCGAGCTTACCACACACAATCTGAACATGTAATGCCAGCTAGTTAAACAAATGACAGTTCATCCTAACTACTATCAAATGACAATTTAAATTATTAAGAGCCATCGGCTAAAGAGGGGATAGTTCATCAGTGTTACAGCTATTAGATCTTACTCTTCATCTTCCTCTTCTTCTGCTTCTGCTGCTACTTCTTCTTCCTCTTCTTCAAATCCTGCACTGACCTCTGTTAAGCCACATTGCCTCTGCCCATTTCATCCTTTTGTTCTTTCAAGCGTCATTGTGAAGTGCCTCTACACCATGGCCGGAGCTAACAACATCGTCAGGTTTGACCTCTTCCTCCTCACGCACGTGTTCATCAAAGCCCCACTGGAGGATCCAGTTATGCAGAATGCAACAAGCAAGAACAAGCTTAACCTAAGTGCAGTATGGGTGGAATGGCTTCTGATCCAGGATCTTAAACCTATTCTTCAGAGCACCAAATGCCCTCTCAAAAGTTACTCTAACGCCGGAGTGTATGAGATTAAACAGCTCTTGTGCAGTCCTAGCATAGTTCCTACCAGAGAACTCGTTGAGATGGTACCTGGTTTTCCTGAAGGGTGGGAGAATACCCAGCCGGCATGCATAGCCAGCATCTCCAAGGTAGAACTTACCATCGGGGATGTTGATCCCATCAGGTCGACTCATGCTGTCACCGAAATGTTAGCATCATGCGCTGACTGTTGGGGATCGTAGCAGAAAACAAAAAAAAAATTCCTACATTTCACCAAGATCAATCTATGGAGTCAACTAGCAACGAGAGGAGAGTGCATCTACATACCCTTGTAGATCGCGAGCGGAAGCGTTCAAGAGAACGGGGATGATGGAGTCGTACTCGCCGTGATCCAAATCACTGATGACCAAGTGTCGAACGGACGGCACCTCCGCGTTCAACACACGTACGGAGCGGATGACGTCTCCTCCTTCTTGATCCAGCAAGGGGGAAGGAGAGGTTGATGAAGATCCAGCAGCATGACGGTGTGGTGGTGGATGCAGCAGTGAACGCAGCAGGGCTTCGCCGAGCTTCTGCGAGAGGGAGAGGTGTAGCAGGGGAGAGGGAGGCGCCAAGGCTTGAGGTACGGCTGCCCTCCCTCCCCCCTTTATATAGGCCCCCTAGGGGGGTGCGCCGGCCCTAGGAGATGGGATCTCCTAGGAGGGGCGGCGGCCAAGGGGTGGAGTACCCCCCAAGGCAAGTGGAGGCGCCCCCTCCCCTAGGGTTCCCAACCCTAGGCGCATGGGGGGCCCAAGGGGGGGCGCACCAGCCCACTATGGGCTGGTTCCCCTCCCCACTTCAGCCCATGGGGCCCTCCGGGATGGGTGGCCCTACCCGGTGGACCCCCGGGACCCATCCGGTGGTCCCGGTACAATACCGGTGACCCCGAAACTTTCCCGATGGCCGAAACTACACTTCCTATATATAATTCTTCACCTCCGGACAATTCCGGAACTCCTCGTGACGTCCAGGATCTCATCCGGGACTCCGAACAACTTTCGTATTACTGCATACTCATATCTATACAACCCTAGCGTCACCGAACCTTAAGTGTGTAGACCCTACGGGTTCGGGAGACAAGCAGACATGACCGAGACAACTCTCTGGTCAATAACCAACAGCGGGATCTGGATACCCATGTTGGCTCCCACATGCTCCTCGATGATCTCATCAGATGAACCACGATGTCGAGGACCTAATCAATCCCGTACTCAATTCCCTTTGTCAATCGGTACGTTACTTGCCTGAGACTCGATCGTCGGTATCCCAATACCTTGTTCAGTATCGTTACCGGCAAGTCACTTTACTCGTACCGTAATGCATGATCCCGTGATCAACCACTTGATCACATTGAGCTCATTATGATGATGCATTACCGAGTGGGCCCAGAGATACCTCTCCGTCATACGGAGTGACAAATCCCAGTCTCGATTCGTGCCAACCCAACAGACACTTTCGGAGATACCTGTAATGTACCTTTATAGTCACCCAGTTACGTTGTGACGTTTGGCACACCCAAGGAACTCCTACGGTATCCGGGAGTTGCACAATCTCATGGTCTAAGGAAATGATACTTGACATCCAGAAAAGTTACAGCAAACGAACTATACGATCTTTGTGCTATGCTTAGGTTTGGGTCTTGTCCATCACATCATTATCCTAATGATGTGATCCCGTTATCAACGACATCCCCATGTCCATAGCCAGGAAACCATGACTATCTGTTGATCAACGAGCTAGTCAACTGGAGGCTCACTAGGGACACATTGTGGTCTATGTATTCACACATGTATTACGATTTCCGGATAATACAATTATAGCATGAACAATAGACAATTATCATGAACAAGGAAATATAATAATCATTTTATTATTGCCTCTAGGGCATATTTCCAACAGTCTCCCACTTGCACCAGAGTCAATCATCTAGTTACATTGTGATGAATCGAACACCCATGGAATTCTGGTGTTGATCATGTTTTGCTCTAGGGAGAGGTTTAGTCAACGGATCTGCTACATTCAGGTCCGTATGTACTTTACAAATCTCTATGTCTCCATTTTGAACACTTTCACGAATGGAGTTGAAGTGACGCTTGATATGCCTGGTCTTCCTGTGAAACCTAGGCTCCTTGGCAAGGGAAATAGCTCCAGTGTTGTCACAGAAGAGAGTCATCGGGCCCGACGCATTGGGTATGACTCCTAGGTCGGTAATGAACTCCTTCACCCAGACTGCTTCGTGTGCTGCCTCCGAGGCTGCCATGTACTCCGCTTCATATGTAGATCCGGCCACAACACTTTGATTGCAACTGCACCAGCTTACTACCCCACCATTCAAAATATACACATATCCGGTTTGTGACTTAGAGTCATCCAGATCTGTGTCGAAGCTAGCATCGACGTAACCCTTTACGATGAGCTCTTCGTCACCTCCATAAACGAGAAACATTTCCTTGGTCCTTTTCAGGTACTTCAGGATATTTTTGGCCGCTGTCCAGTGTTCCATGCCGGGATTACTTTGGTACCTTCCTACCAAACTCACGGCAAGGTTTACATCAGGTCTGGTACACATCATAGCATACATGATAGATCCCTATGGCCGAGGCATAGGGGACGACACTCATCTTTTCTCTATCTTCTGCCGTGGTCGGGCATTGAGCCAAGCTCAATCATGTACCTTGCAATACAGGCAAGAACCCTTTCTTTGACTGATCCATTTTGAACTTCTTCAAAATCTTGTCAAGGTACGTACTCTGTGAAAGACCAATGAGGCGTCTCGATCTATCTCTATAGATCTTGATGCCTAATATATAAGCAGCTTCGACAAGGTCCTTCATTACACTTGTTCAAATAGGCCTTTATGCTTTCCAAGAATTCTATATCATTTCCCATCAACAGTATGTCATCCACATACAATATGAGAAATGCTACAGAGCTCCCACTCACTTTCTTGTAAATGCAGGCTTCTCCATAAGTCTGCATAAACCCAAACGCTTTGATCATCTCATCAAAGCGAATGTTCCAACTCTGAGATGCTTGCACCAGCCCATAAATCGAGCGTTGGAGCTTGCACACCTTGTCAGCATTCTTAGGATCGACAAAACCTTCCGGCTGCATCATATACAATTCCTCCTTAAGGAAACCATTAAGGAATGCCGTTTTGACGTCCATTTGCCATATCTCATAATCATAGAATGCGGCAATTGCTAACATGATTCGGACGGACTTCAGCTTCGCTACGGGTGAGAAAGTCTCATCGTAGTCAACCCCTTGAACTTGTCGATAACCCTTAGCGACAAGCCGAGCTTTATAGATGGTCACATTACCATCTGCGTCTGTCTTCTTCTTAAAGAACCATTTATTTTCTATGGCTCGCCGATCAACGGGCAAGTCAGTCAAAGTCCATACTTCGTTTTCATACATGGATCCTATCTCGGATTTCATGGCTTCCAGCCATTTGTCGGAATCCGGGCCCGCCATCGCTTCTTCATAGTTCGAAGGTTCACCGTTGTCTAACAACATGATTTCCAAGACAGGGTTGCCGTACCACTCTGGTGCGGAACGTGTCCTTGTGGACCTACGAAGTTCAGTAGCAACCTGATCTGAAGTTTCATGATCATCATCAACAACTTCCTCTCTAGTCGGTGCCGGCACCTCAGGAACATTTTCTTGAGCTGCGCCACTTACCGGTTCAAGAAGTAATACTTCATCAAGTTCTACCTTCCTCCCACTTATTTCTTTCGAGAGAAACTCTTTCTCTAGAAAGGACCCATTCTTGGCAACAAAGATCTTGCCTTCGGATCTGAGGTAGAAGGTATACCCAACAGTTTATTTAGGGTATCCTATGAAGACGCATTTGTCCGACTTGGGTTCGAGCTTTTCAGGTTGAAGTTTCTTGACATAAGCATCGCATCCCCAAACTTTTAGATACGACAACTTAGGTTTCTTCCCAAACCATAATTCATACGGTGTCGTCTCAACGGATTTCGACAGAGCCCTATTTAAAGTGAATGCGACAGTCTCTAAAGCATAGCCCCAAAATGATAGCGGTAAATCGGTAAGAGACATCATAGATCGCACCATATCTAATAGAGTGCGATTACGACGTTCGTACACACCATTACGCTGAGGTGTTTCAGGCGGCGTGAGTTGTGAAACTATTCCACATTTTCTTAAGTGTGTGCCAAATTCGTGACTCAAGTATTCTCCCCCACGATCTGATCGCAAGAACTTGATTTTCCTGTCATGTTGATTCTCAACCTCACTCTGAAATTCCTTGAACTTTTCAAAGGTCTCAGACTTGTGTTTCATTAAGTAGACATACCCATATCTACTCAAATCATCAGTGAGGGTGAGAACATAATGATAGCCACCGCGAGCCTCAACACTCATTGGACCGCACACATCAGTATGTATGATTTCCAATAAGTTGGTTGCTCGCTCCATTGTTCCTGAGAACGGAGTCTTGGTCATTTTACCCATGAGGCATGGTTCGCACGTGTCAAATGATTCGTAATCAAGAGACTCTAAAAGTCCATCTGCATGGAGCTTCTTCATGCGTTTGACACCTATGTGACCAAGGCGGTAGTGCCACAAGTATGTGGGACTATCATTATCAATCTTACATCTTTTGGTATTCACACTATGAATATGTGTAGCATTACGCTCGAGATTCATTAAGAATAAACCATTCACCATCGAAGCATGACCATAAAACATATCTCTCATATAAATAGAACAACCATTATTCTCGGATTTAAATGAGTAGCCATCTCGTATTAAACGAGATCCTAATACAATGTTCATGCTCAAAGCTGGCACTAAATAACAATTATTGAGATTTAAAACTAATCCCGTAGGTAAATGTAGAGGTAGCGTGCGGACGGCGATCACATCGACCTTGGAACCATTCCCGACGCGCATCGTCACCTCGTCCTTCGCCAGTCTCCGCTTATTCCGCAGCTCCTGCTTTGAGTTACAAATGTGAGCAACCACACCGGTATCAAATACCCAGGAGCTACTACGAGTAATGGTAAGGTACACATCAATTACATGTATATCACATATACCTTTTGTGATGCCGGCCTTCTTGTCTGCTAAGTATTTGGGCAGTTCCGCTTCCAGTGACCACTTCCCTTGCAATAAAAGCACTCAGTCTCGGGCTTGGGTCCATTCTTTGGCTTCTTCCTGGCAGCTTGCTTACCGGGCGCAGCAACTCCCTTTCCGTCCTTCTTGAAGTTCTTCTTACCCTTGCCTTTTTTGAACTTAGTGGTTTTATTCACTATCAACACTTGATGTTCCTTTTTGACTTCTACCTCTGCTGATTTCAGCATTGCAAATACTTCAGGAATGGTATTTTCCATCCCCTGCATATTGAAGTTCATCACAAAGCTCTTGTAGCTTGGTGGAAGCGACTAAAGAATTCTGTCAATGACCGCATCATCCGGGAGATTAACTCCCAGCTGAGTCAAGCGGTTATGCAACCCAGACATTTTGAGTATGTGCTCACTGACAGAACTATTTTCCTCCATCTTACAGCTGAAGAACTTGTCGGAGACTTCATATCTCTCGACCCGGGCATGAGCTTGGAAAACCATTTTCAGCTCTTCGAACATCTCATATGCTCCGTGTCGCTCAAAACGCTTTTGGAGCCCCGGTTCTAAGCTGTAAAGCATGCCACACTGAACGAGGGAGTAATCATCAGCACGTGTCTGCCAAGCGTTCATAACATCTTGGTTCTGTGGGACGGGTGCGTCACCTAGCGGTGCTTCTAGGACATAATCTTTCTTGGCAGCTATGAGGATGATCCTCAGGTTCCGGACCCAGTCCGTATAGTTGCTGCCATCGTCTTTCAGCTTGGTTTTCTCTAGGAACGCGTTGAAGTTGAGGACAACGTTGGCCATTTGATCTACAAGACATATTGTAAAGATTTTAGACTAAGTTCATGATAATTAAGTTCATCTAATCAAATTATTCAATGAACTCCCACTTAGATAGACATCCCTCCAGTCATCTAAGTATAACATGATCCGAGTTGACTAGGCCGTGTCCGATCATCACGTGAGACGGACTAGTCAACATCGGTGAACATCTTCATGTTGATCGTATCTTCTATACGACTCATGCTCGACCTTTCGGTCTTCTGTGTTCCGAGGCCATGTCTGTACATGCTAGGCTCGTCAAGTCAACCTAAGTGTATTGCGTGTGTAAATCTGTCTTACACCCGTTGTATGTGAACGTTGGAATCTATCACACCCGATCATCACGTGGTGCTTCGAAACAACGAACTATCGCAACGGCACACAGTTAGGGGGAACACTTTCTTGAAATTATTATGAGGGATCATCTTATTTACTACCGTCGTTCTAAGTAAACAAGATGCAAAAACATGATAAACATCACATGCAATCAAATAATAGTGACATGATATGGCCAATATCATATAGCTCCTTTGATCTCCATCTTGGGGCTCCATGATCATCTTGTCACCGGCATGACACCATGATCTCCATCATCATGATCTCCATCATCGTGTCTCCATGAAGTTGCTCGCCAACTATTACTTCTACTACTATGGCTAACGCTTTAGCAATAAAGTAAAGTAATTACATGACGTTTATGTTGACACGCAGGTCATAAATAAATAAAGACAACTCCTATGGCTCCTGCCGGTTGTCATACTCATCGACATGCAAGTCGTGATCCCTATTACAAGAACATGATCAATCTCATACATCACATATATCATTCATCATTCATCACAACTTTTGTCCATATCACATCACAAAACACTTGCTGCAAAAACAAGTTAGACGTCCTCTAATTGTTGTTGCAAGTTTTTACGTGGCTGCTATAGGTTTCTAGCAAGAACGTTTCTTACCTAAGCCAAAACCACAACGTGAATTGCCAATTTCTATTTACCCTTCATAAGGACCCTGTTCATCGAATCCGATCCGACTAAAGTAGGAGAGACAGACACCCGCCAGCCACCTTATGCAACTAGTGCATGTCAATCGGTGGAACCAGTCTCACGTAAGCGTACGTCTAAGGTTGGTCCGGGCCGCTTCATCCCACGATGCCGCCGAATCAAGATAAGACTAGTAACGGCAAGCAAATTGACAATATCGACGCCCACAACTACTTTGTGTTCTACTCGTGCATAGTAACTACGCATAGACCTAGCTCTGATACCATTGTTGGGGATCGTAGCAGAAAACAAAAAAAATTCCTACGTTTCACCAAGATCAATCTATGGAGTCAACTAGCAACGAGAGGAGAATGCATCTACATACCCTTGTAGATCGCGAGCGGAAGCGTTCAAAAGAACGGGGATGATGGAGTCGTACTCGCCGTGATCCAAATCACCGATGACCAAGCGCCGAACGGACGGCACCTCCGCGTTCAACACACGTTTGGTTGGGAAGATGTCTCCTCCTTCTTGATCCAGCAAGGCGGGAGGAGAGGTTGATGAAGATCCAGCAGCACAACGGCGTGGTGGTGGATGCAGCAGTGAACGCAGCAGGGCTTCGCCGAGCTTCTACGAGAGGGAGAGGTGTAGTAGGGGAGAGGGAGGCGCCAAGGCTTGAGGTACGGCTGCCCTCCCTCCCCCCTTTATATAGGCCCCCTAGGGGGGTGCGCCGGCCCTAGGAGATGGGATCTCCTAGGGGGCGGCGGCCAAGGGGTGAAGTACCCCCCCCCTCCCAAGGCAAGTGGAGGCGCCCCCTCCCCTAGGGTTCCCAACCCTAGGCGCATGGGGAGGCCAAGGGGGGGCGCACCAGCCCACTATGGGCTGGTTCCCCTCCCCACTTCAGCCCATGGGGCCCTCCGGGATGGGTGGCCCTACCCGGTGGACCCCCGGGACCCATCCGGTGGTCCCGGTACAATACCGGTGACCCTGAAACTTTCCCGATGGCCGAAACTACACTTCCTATATATAATTCTTCACCTCCGGACAATTCTGAAACTCCTCGTGACGTCCAGGATCTCATCCGGGACTCCGAACAACTTTTGGATTACTGCATACTCATATCTATACAACCCTAGCGTCACCGAACCTTAAGTGTGTAGACCCTACGGGTTCGGGAGACAAGCAGACATGACCGAGACGACTCTCTGGTCAATAACCAACAACGGGATCTGGATACCCATGTTGGCTCCCACATGCTCCTCGATGATCTCATCGGATGAACCACGATGTCGAGGACCTAATCAATCCCGTACTCAATTCCCTTTGTCAATCGGTACATTACTTGCCCGAGACTCGATCGTCGGTATCCCAATACCTTGTTCAGTCTCGTTACCGGTAAGTCACTTTACTCGTACCATAATGCATGATCCCGTGATCAACCACTTGATCACATTGAGCTCATTATGATGATGCATTACCGAGTGGGCCCAGAGATACCTCTCCGTCATACGGAGTGACAAATCCCAGTCTCGATTCATGCCAACCCAACAGACACTTTCGGAGATACCTGTAATGTACCTTTATAGTCACCCAGTTACGTTGTGACGTTTGGCACACCCAAGGCACTCCTACGGTATCCGGGAGTTGCACAATCTCATGGTCTAAGGAAATGATACTTGACATCCAGAAAAGCTACAGCAAACGAACTACATGATCTTTGTGCTATGCTTAGGTTTGGGTCTTGTCCATCACATCATTCTCCTAATGATGTGATCCCGTTATCAACGACATCCCCATGTCCATAGCCAGGAAACCATGACTATCTATTGATCAACGAGCTAGTCAACTAGAGGCTCACTAGGGACACATTGTGGTCTATGTATTCACACATGTATTACGATTTCCGGATAATACAATTATAGCATGAATAATAGACAATTATCATGAACAAGGAAATATAATAATCATTTTATTATTGCCTCTAGGGCATATTTCCAACACTAGCCCCTCCTAGCCAGCCAGCACATATGTGAACTTCAGATCAAAGTCAACAGCAACAAGCACATTCTGGCTTGTGTAGTGCTTCCTCCCTCTGTATGCTGTAGATTGTGACCTAGGAACTCTGGCAGTGACATGAATACCATCTATTGCCCCAATGCAATCCTGAAAATGACATCACAAGCCTTTGTTAGTGCTCAACTTGAACAATACAAGCATATCAAGCCATGAAAAGTGTATATTGTCAATGCTCTCCTTCAAGTATGGATACCATCTTGGGCTTCCACGAATCTTGGGTGGAGTCTGGCCAGATGGTCTCCTGATCATCTCTCCTCTAAGCTCCCCAACAACAAAAAGCACCTGCTTAAAGTATTTAGAGATGGTCTCCATTGATATCCTGAACATGTTGTGAATGACCCTGAACCTTTGGTTATGGCCAACAACATGAAGGAATATGGGCACTTGCTCTTCCACACTAGTGTTGATGTTATCTTGTAGCAGCCCCCTGCTCCTGAAGGTCTCGACAAGCCTGGCAAATGGTGTTCTTTTCATTCGAAGCATCCATAGAGCCTCGACGTCATTGCAGTTGTAGATGCAATTCAGATTTTGGATCCTCTCTTGTTCCCGGATAAACAATGGACCATAGTGGATCAAAGGTCTCCCCAACATGACGAACAGCTCTCTGGTGCATGAACATGACCCATGTCTGAATCACACTTATCAGTGCTGCTGCTTGAATTATCAGCATCATCCGTGCGTCCATAACCTAGTCGACATCGACGGTTCATTCAGTGGGAAATCAATCCTACACCTTGCATAACAGCCTAACCACCAACCAAACAAAGGGGGGAGGGGTGTTGCTTACCGGCATCGGAGACGAGGACGGCGTAGGGGGAGCCATGGCACAGACAAGGTCGACCATACGGTGGCCAACAGCAAGGGGAGCATCAAATCCGCCGCAAATGCCACCGTCGCCTCTAGCGCAGATCTAAAATCGCAGCCGGTGCCGGTGGTGAGGCAGTTGGGAAGAAAAGGGGGTAGGGAGTGGCTATGGGTCAGCGAGTAGAAAGGGGGGTGATGCTAGATTTGGCGCCGGGACAGCGCGCCAGATTTCCCATCTCCTGACACCCCCCCTCGTCCTCACGCCGCGCCCACTCGTGCGACCTCGCGCCGCACTCAGCCTGGCTGGCAGGAAACTGCGGATCCGAGCGTTTCCAGCGAGCCAGGCTCTGGCCTACTTTAAGAAGTGTGCGAAGCAGACCCAACAGTGAAATCAGGCAACCAAATAAGCCTTTTTCTTATCGTGCGGGCCTGGTTGGGCTCGATGCGGCAATCAAATACGCCCATGGTGGTCTTGTGCTAGCATTAGCATATGCATGGGGACATCCAGACATTGGACGGTCCCATCTCTCTCTCTCTATCTGAGGGGAGACGGTCCATCTCTCTCTCTATCTGAGGGGAGACGGTCCATCTCTCGAAGGCTACAAGACATGTAACGAGTACAACTCACCTAAACTGGCGACATCGAAACCGAAAGACAAACCGATAGAGCGGGTGAAACAAGCAGCAGATCCTTACCGATAGATCAGTCGAAAGGAATTGTGCAGCAGTAGAACTAATTATTTCTCTGCGCGCGGTAGCTGGTGTCAAGAGGGGAGGGACGGGAGGAAAAGAAGGAACCGGCGACATGCATGAGTCGGGCGGAGCGATGCGACGACAGATCTCTCGCGTGGTCGCTCACACGTCGCGCCGCCGTCCTCAGGTACAGTGTAGTAGTTCGATGTCTCTGTAGAGGCTCGACTGACGTGTTGGTGTCGTAGAGGCGAACTGGATCGATCTGCTACACGGGCCTCGGAAGCGAATTCTTGCCATGTCTTGTACATGGTGGTTATCTCGAGCTCGATCGGCTTCACTCCTATCTATCTATGGTGCTTGCTTCGTCTGTGGATCTTCTTTTTCCGGCCGATTTTATTAGTTGGCGCTTTCTAGCTAGTTCACCAATCCTAATCGAGAATCAAGAGCCAATAGCGTAAAGGAAATCGTACCAGCATTTGCAGGGACTTTGGGCTTCAAACTCCGGCATGCCCTGCCCAAAAGTTAATACACTGAATGTGTCAGGCATCTATAAACAGAAAACTGAAAATTATTTCCGGTTCCAGATTACTCTACTAATTTTCTGCTGCACCGTGCCACGGCGGTTTGTTGTGGCCAGTGAAAAGCATTTCTGCTGCAAGGTTACCGATCGCCCATGCAAAACCACGCATGCATGCTCCTGTTATGAAAGCAGTCGACAGTGGCAGAAACACCGTAAATGTCCCACAGGTGGTACGTCACCATACATAGTACTCCTGCCTACGCCTTATCTAGGACGCTTGTCCTTGAGTCGTTGGCCGGTCAGGTTCAGCTGTGATTTCGACCACTGAAGTTCAGTATTCCCTCGGCGTCTAGTGAAAATTACTAGATATTTCAAGTACTCCCTCCATTCCATTTTATCATTTTATAGTGTATATATTTTTTTCTCCTAGATTCCGAAATGTAGTGCGTATATGCAGCAGATTGCTCATTTGGACAAAAGTTACCCTTACTGGACTCACAGGACATGCGGCCACACTAGGCACATGGATAAAGACAAACTATGCATGCATGACTATTTTCGTTTAAATTGCAGCTCCAGCTCACTCATTGATATGTTGGCATTAATGCGCACTATATTGAGGAATTGAGGGAGTATTAGTTAAGGTTAATATCTCTTATAACCACATATCCCTTTGTTCGGCTTCCACGGGCAACCATCGTTAACTTCTTGGCTCTCCTTTCCATTCATGCATATCTGGATTCTTTCATCCTCACGTATGTAAGACTAAATGGCTCTTTCATTTGCGTCATTTTAGCGCACGCGATAATCTCATTTTCACGATTCCAAACACAAAATCAACGTATCACAGTGCGTCTTAATCATAGTGCATAGCTCCTAAGATGCCCTCGCACCTAGACGGAGGGAATAAAATTGTATAGGCCTTTCGTTTCAACCTTCAACTAGATATACCATTGTTGTTTAGTGGACACCTATACATCTCTCAAACTTTGATATCTCAAAATTTGAGGGATTTTTTGGGTACTTAGTCATTTCCCTAATACAAGTCCTCTCTCTCTCTCTCTCTCTCTCCTGGCCATGGACAGAGCAACACCACGGGTAGAGGGGCACCTATAGAGCAGTACCACGTGTGGACAAGTACCTACATAACAAAACCCACACAATAAAGCGCATACAGAGAGAAGCACTTATATTAAAACATAGTTGCGAGCCACCGTAGCTGATTCGGAAGGATCATTGCGTCTAGGACTATGTTATCGTGCTACCAGGACGAAAGTAGAAGAACACATTTAGACAAAGAGGCATGCAAGCTGAGGCCCATGGAGGATCAATTTCACCAACTTTCTCAACTCCTTCCTCGCACGCGTCCATTGTCGCCAATGAGGTTTTATCAAATTACTTTTGGATATGGTCTACCCTAGGCTCTAGCTGACTCCTAGAGGTCATCTATGGGTTGGAAGTCATCGTAGACGGGTTGTCCAAGGAGTTAACTTTTGAGGAAGAGAGCCTCGGAGGAGAACTGCTTCATTTAGATCTGTTCTGGGTTCCTCTGCATCGAGGTCCTCCAATTCCACCATCGGCATGACCACCATTAGAGAGAGGTTCCAACTTGTAAGGCTAAGGTTTATTCATACTTTGATCCAGAGATCACTATTTGATTAATCATTGCTCTTATTGTCGCAAACTACGATAATACCTAGATGATTACCTTTTATTTGATCTCTGAGTTGGTTGTTATTTATCTCTCATGCGTGAGTAATCCCCCTGGGCTTGGTAGATGTAAGGGAATGGTAAGATATGTTTGTGCCTATCTTTATACATTTGTGAAATTCCTTTGATTATTAGTTACTTGGTTGATTATCCATGGCGAATATAATGCTTGTTGTCGAATTTGAAGGCCCAAAGAACATGATCTAGAGATGTAATGTGGAATCACTTATTGTCCAATGAATTTGTGACCTCCAGGTGAAAGTTTTTGATATCAACGAGACAAGACAATACAGGGAGTATGAGAAGTCACAATGCCTCAAGAGTTGGTCCGATTTAACGACCTTAATTGCTGAGTCGACCGGTTTTATGCTAATGTGAGGCAAGATAACATAGTCAAACAATCTCAGCAGGAGGATTTTGGCTTTCAAAGCTGACTCAACTACTGAACACTAAATGTGAAGGTTAAACATCACATACAAGGTAACACTCCATTACCGCAACAGAAGACACATTCACTATTCACCATGAAGTAAAACTCTTCGTGCCTACTCCATTGCAAGAAAACATTGTTTCACTAGTAGAAAAACGACCTTACGTTCACCTCATTAGTCCCGGTTTGACTTTGGCCCGGGACTAATGTGACCATTAGTCCCGGTTCCAATGGCTAGGTAGGGGCATCATTAGTCCTGGTTCGTGGTGAACCTCTAGTCCCAGTTTGTGACACAAACTGGGACAAAAGGGGTGGCGGCAAGCTTGTGTCAGGCTTGGCCCCCCATGAGCCCATTTAGTCCTGGTTCATGTCACAAACCGGGACTAGAGGTGCACCTTTAGTCCCAGTTTGTATAACCAGGATCACTATATATAGTGCTTCATCCAGCCCGAGACGAAGCTCTCTGTTTTTCCCTTTTCTCTCCTCTTTGTCCTTCCCCTCTTGCTCAAGCTCACCTTCATTTTTGCCAAAATTTGTCAAGATTTGAAGGCACCCCATCCATCCAAGTGTTCACAAAGGTTAGAAACTTTGTCCTTTCATCTCTCATTGCTAGATTAGTTCTTGCAATGCTCTATAAGTATAGTGATTTGTGGATTTTAGTTTGGGAGTAATTATATGTGGGACTTTATTTGATTTATATGCAATCTGAGCTCAAATTAACTTCTTAGTTTGCATATGTAGGTGTGGTTTACTTAGTGCCTTCCCATCACCGTCCTAACCACTATCGATCGCCCGCACCGTCCCGTCATCGGCACCACCTTGGTGAGCCTCTTGTTCTTATCCTTTTATAAAAAAATCATGTTTGTGTGATTTAGATAGTTACTTGTATAATTTTCTTACCCGTACGTTGTTTTTTATACATAGTGGCATGGTTTTGATATCCGTCCCCGTCGGCCCTCGTTCGTTTTATGATTCAGATGTGGTATATTCTCTTTTATAACTATTTGTTGCATTTCGTGTTTATGACAATTATATATGTCCATCAAGTTGACATAGATATTTTTATCTAGGAGGTATGTGAACCGGAAATTGCAACTGACCCTCTTGTCGAGAAGTTAAATTTAGTTGAAAAGAAAATGAGTATTTGAAAGAAAAATTGAAAAGAATTGAAGAAGAGAAGATAAAACTGGAGTTGTATGTTGCCAATGTCGTCGATGATCGCAAGATCAAGATGGATTCATGATACGTCTCCAACATATCTATAATTTTTTGTTGTTCCATGATGTTATATTATCATTCTTGGATGTTTGAGAATCATTTTATGGCAACTTTATATCATTTTTTAATACTAATCTATTGACATAGTGCCAAGTGCTAGTTGCTGTTTTTTGCATGTTTTTTACATCGCAGGAAATCAATATCAAACGGAGTCCAAACACCGCGAAACTTTCTTTGGATTTTTTATGGACCAGAAGACCACCAATAGGCCAGAGCAGCACCTGGGGAGTGCCTCGAGGGGGGCACAACCCACCAGGGCGCACACGCCCAGGTGGGTTGTGCCCACCTCGGTGGCCTCCCGCACCCCCTCTGTATCCTATAAATTCACAAATATTCCGAAAACCCTCGGGTTAACCTAGATCAGAAGTTCCGCTGCCGCAGGCCTCTGTAGCCATCGAAAACCAATATAGACCCTTTCCGGCACCCTGCCAAAGGGGGGGTCATCACTGGTGGCCATCTTCATCATCCCGGCGGCCAGCACGATGAGGAGGGAGTGGTCCACCCTCGGGGCTGAGGGTTTGTACCAATAGCGATGTATTTAATCTCTCCCTCTCTTTCTCTCTCATGTTCTTGAGATGTCACGATCTTGATGTATCACGGGCTTTGTTAATATAGTCGGATCATATGGTGTTTTCCCCTCTCTATCTTGTTGTGATGAATTGAGTTTTTCCCTTTGAGATTTCGTTGTTATCGGATTGAATGCTTTTATGGATTTGAGAACACTTGATATATGTCTTGCAATTGAATACTCGTGGTGACAATGGGGTATCATATTGATTCACTTGATATATGTTTTGGCACTCAACTCGCGGATTCCTGAGGTGACATTGGAGTAATCTATGCATAGGGGTTGATGCACGTTCTTGTCATTGTTTCTCCGGTAGAAATCTTGGGGCACTCTTTGAAGTTCTTTTTGTTGGATTGAATATTATGAATCTGAATTTGCTTTGGTGTTATTTTAGTACGAACTCTTGGTTAGATCGATCGGAAAGAATAGCTTTGTGTTATTTTAGTACGAACTCTAGGATAGAGTGATCGGAAAGAATAGCTTTGGGGTGGTTTCGTACCCTACAAACAAATCTGTCTTATGTTCTCTGCTAGATAGGAACTTTGGAGTGATTCTTCGTTGCACTTTGAGGGGTGTTTATATGATCCAATTATATTAGCATTGTTGAGAGGTTGCACTAGTGAAAGTACGGACCCTAGGTCTCATTTTCAAGCATTGCAATACCATTTTTGTGCCCGTTTACTGTTTGCTACCTTGCTATTTTTATTTATTCAGATTATAAAAATATGTTTCTACAATCAATATTACACTTTTATCACCATCTCTTCGCCGAACTAGTGCACCTATACAATTTGGCATTGTATTGGGTGTGTTGGAGAACAAGAGATTTCTTGTATTTGGTTGCAGGGTTGTTTGAGAGAGACCATCTTCATCCTACACCTCCCACAGATTGATAAACCTTAGGTCATCCACTTGAGGGAGAATTGCTATTGTCCTACAAAACTCTGCGCTTGGAGGCCCAACACGAGTCTACAAGAATAAAGTTGTGTAGTAGACATCAATGCAATGCGCTTAAAGATTAGAAAGATTAGAAAATATGCCATTGATAATGAGGCTTGGTATCATTATGCTGTTGGATCAATTGTTACCTTAGTTGTGATCTTGATCGCATTTGTTGTTACATTTAAATGCTTTAGCTAGAGAGTTTGTATGTTGTTTTATGAGAATAAGTGTGTATGAACTTTATGTACGAACTTGTATTAATTTGGTCCTTTCGCTGTTGTGTAGTGAAGATGAGCCGGCAATGGATGTACGATGACCGATGCTTGATGACCCACAAGTATAGGGGATCTATTGTAGTCCTTTCGATAAGTAAGAGTGTCGAACCCAACGAGGAGCGGAAGGAAATGATAAGCAATTTTCAGTAAGGTATTCTCTGCAGGCACTGAAATTATCGGTAACAGATAGTTTTGTGATAAGGTAATTGGTAACGGGTAACAAGTAATAAAAGTAAATATGGTGCAGCAAGATAGACCAATCCTTTTTGTGCAAAGGACAAGCCTGGAGAAACTCTTATATAAAGGAAAGCACTCCCGAGGACACATGGGAATTATCGTCAAGCTAGTTTTTATCACGTTCATATGATTCGCATTAGGTACTTTGATAATTTGATATGTGGGTGGACCGGTGCTTGGGTACTGCCCTTACTTGGACAAGCATCTCACTTATGATTAACCCCTCTTGTAAGCATCCTCAACTACAAAAGAAGTATTAAGGTAAACCTAACCATAGCATGAAACATATGGATCCAAATCAGCCCCTTACGAAGCAACGCATAAACTAGGGTTTAAGCTTCTGTCACTCTAGCAACCCATCATCTACTTATTACTTCACAATGCCTTCCCCTAGGCCCAAACAATGGTGAAGTGTCATGTAGTCAACATTCACATGACACCACTAGAGGAAAGACAATATACAACTCGTCAAAATATCGAACGAATATCAAATTCACATGACTACTTATAGCAAGACTTCTCCCATGTCCTCAGGAACAAACGTAACTACTCACAAATCATATTCAGGTTCATAATTAGAGGGGTATTAATATGCATAAAGGATCTGAACATATGATCTTCCACCAAATAAACCAACTAGCATCAACTATAAGGGGTAATTAACACTACTAGCAACCCACAGGTACCAATCTGAGGTTTTGGGACAAAGATTGGATATAAGAGATGAAGTAGGGTTTGAGATGAGATGGTGCTAGTGAAGATGTTGATGGAGATTGACCCCCTCCAGATGAGAGGATTGATGGTGATGACGATGGTGATGATTTCCCTCCCCCAAAGGGATGTTTCCCCGGCAGAACAGCTCCACCGAAGCCCTAGATTGGTTCCGCCAAGGTTTCGCCTCGTGTAACATCCCAAAATTTCAATTTGGAATGTTATACATAGGTCATCCATGCATATCATATTTTATTGCATTTTCTTTTTGCAATCCTCAAAATCCTAAGCAACTCAAGGACCCTCGGAGAGAGTTGGGGATTTCATCAGTTTTCATATTTGATTTTTATCAAATAATGAAACGAGGATTTGGATTTTAATTATTTTTCCTTCCTAAAAATATTTCATATTAAAAATATGAGAGGAGATAATATGACTTCTCCAAAATAATTGAAATATTGGAGGAAAAAATATTAAAATCATTTATTTGATTTTATTTGGATTTTATTTGCATTAGAAAAATTTGCACGTTTTCAAAATTGCATTTTAGGGCCAAGAAAATGTTCATCTCGTTCTAAATATTTTATTTAGACGGTGAAAATTTGTTTTGGCAATTTTAGGTTTTTATTTTATTTTCTAGGGTTTTATTTCTGTCGGCGTAATTTTTTTTAAAAAATGTTTCCCACGCCCGACTGGGCCTAAGGCCCAGCCGAGCCAGGCCGGCCCAAACCGCCACCGCCCGGCGGCCGCTCGGACCGGAGTCCGAGCCGGACTCCGCCTCCGCTGCGTCTTGCCCCCTCCCCCAAGTCGCCGCCCCCGCCCCCTTTATAAGCTGCCACCCCACCGTCCCAAACCACCACCACCACCGCAGCCACCGCCGCCCCAAGCCGCAGCCGCCGCCGCCGCAGCCGAGCGCCGCCGCCGAGCCCCGCCGCCCGCGAGTCGCCGCCGCTGCCTAAGCCCGCCCCGCCGGAGCCCTCGCTAGAGGTACCGCGCCGGTTCCGAGCCGCCGGTTTTTTTTATAAAAAAAACCGTTCTGTTTTTTTAGAAACCCTAGATCCGTTTTTTTTCGGTTTGCCGGTTTTTCTCGGTTCTTCTAGTTAGCGGATGTTCGTCCGTATGTTCGTTCTAACAAACGGTTTTCGCCCGTTAGTTACAGCTAACGAACGCTCGTTCGTTAGTCTGTTCGTCAGTTTTCTTTTTATCGGATTTATCCACGATTTTCTTGATCGCGATTTCTGATCCGATCTTAATTTCTGTTTATCTTTTCGTTCGTAAGTCGGAATCAGGCGATTTAAGAGCCTAGATCTTCATCTTGAAACCCTCTTTATGTTTAATCAACTTGAACAAGTTTTTGCTACTGTAAAATTTGACCTAGGTCCAGATTAGTAAACGGATCTTGTTTCTTTCGCCGTTTGAGTTTCGTTGCTCCGTTTGATTTGATTCTTTTTGCTAACCGGAGTTCTTAAGTTGAACTTTCCGATCAACCTCTTTTATTTGAGTTTTTGCTTGCGCATCTTTGCTTGTTGCTTATGTATGTTATTGTTTGTTTGTGATAGAATATCCGGAGTGCGAAGCGTGCTACTACGAGTCCCTAGGTTTTGCAGATCGTCAGCAAGGCAAGTAACACATTGATCATACTCTTTTCATACCCAGTTTTTATGCATTAGTTCCAATCCTCAAACATTGCATGATTAGGATGTCATTAACTTGTGGGTTGGGAAGTAGTTATTGAGGTAGAACCTATTACCCTGTTACTATCAAAACCTTGGGAGTTACTTCTACGTGTTGCTTATATTGCTATGCTATGCTATGCTCGTAGACGTGGTTCGGGTTTGAGAGAAATCCATGACAGATGTGAGATTGTTAATTAATGGTTCAACTTAAGGTGGCAACTTAAATAAACATCTGGGTGGATTGAGGCACCTGGGGAACCCAGTGTTGTCTGATTTTTTTGTGGAAATCCCGGGGAACCCATGTGATCTTCCTATGGACCGCCACTCAGGCTCAAAGGGAACTGAGATGATTCATGCTAGAAACTTCCGTGTGCAGCCACAAGCTATTATGGGCTCTAGCATAGTTAAGTAAGTTACGTGAAGCTCTTGAAGAGGTAGATCAGCAGGTAGTGGGTTTTGTAGGTTTGGTATGGTCTACCCGGAGTAGAGAGTTAATGTTTCTGAAAGACTGTGTCTCGGTCATCCGTTTCTCAAACAGCTTGTAGTGTGAGAAATCCAACGGAGGCGATCGAATCTTGTGGGGAAAAGTGCGCAAACCTCTGCAGAGTGTACAATCTAATCATGGTTAGCCGTGTCCCCGGTTATGGACAATCTTGAGTATCTAGCACTTGGCTTATCACATGTATCTCATCACTTTTAATTAAATTTGTTGGGTTGTTAATCACTTTAATTGGGATTGAGTTGGGGTTACCTTCTCAATGTTTCAACCACCATGATAGTTAAATTAAAATCTATTCCTTTGTTGTAGGGAAAAATTGGCTTTTAGCAAAAAATATAACCCTAGAGCTTTCCACCAGCCAAATATGCATGTAGTATTAGCATTATTCTGTTCTTACTCTACTATGTTACCTTGCCAGCATATTCCATGTGCTGACCCGTTCTCGGGCTGCAACGTATTATGTTGCAGACTTTTCAGACGAGGAGTAAGGTTCGTTAGGTCGTTGCCGTGCAGCTCAGCTATGCTGTTGGAGTTGATGAACTCACTTTATCTTCCAAGCCTTCCGTTCTTATCGCATTAGATGGCCTTAAGCCATATTATTGTAATAAGTTCTCTCTTGAGACATTCGATGTAATAAGTGTGTGATTGCTACTCTATTATAAATCCTTCGAGTACTGTGTGTGTCAGCATTACCGATCCAGGGATGACACTGAAGCACAGAGACTTGACCATTTGAGGTTGGGTCGCTGCACCTCGTGGCGGCGAAGTTTCATCCCGAGAGCTTGCCTATGATTTTTTTCCAGGGCAAAAGACTTCATATAGCCAAAGATGGGCACCGGGGCCTGTCAGGGGGCCCATGAGACAGGGGGCGCGCCCCCCACCCTCGTGGATGGTGGGTGGCCCCCTGTGGTGCTTCCTTCATTCAATATTTTTTATATATTCTAAAAATGACTCCCATGGAGTTTCAGGACTATTGGAGTTGTGCAGAATAGGTCTCTAATATTTGCTCCTTTTCCAGCCCAGAATTCGAGCTTCCGGCATTCTCCCTCTTCGTGTAAACCTTGTAAAATAAGAGAGAATAAGCATAAGTATTGTGACATAATGTGTAATAACAGCCTATAATTCAATAAATATCGATATAAAAGCATGATGCAAAATGGACGTATCAATGATCTTCCCGATTCATTAATGGTGTGCATACTTTTCTGCTTGCAGCTGAGGCAAACAAGCGGACGAATGGTTTTATGTGTTGTCCATGTGCTGTCTGTAAGAATTCACGTCTACCTGTTTACTCTAACTCAAGAACCATTCACGTCCACCTGTTTACGTCCGATTTCATGTCCGCCTATAACTGTTGGACCAAGCACGGAGAAAGAGGGGTTCTAATGGAAGAGAATGAAGAAGAAGAAGAAGAAGAAGAAGAGGATGATGACAACTATCCTGGCCATGGGTTCCCTGAATACGATGGTACTACAATAGGGGAAGAAGCTGAGCCGGCAATGGGGGAAGAAGCTGAAGAATACTCAATCGTGAAGGGGATGATCGACAGGTAATTTTAATCGTTATCGCACTATGTCCGCCTCTTTAGTTCATTTCCTGATATCAACTAATTAATAACTCCTTTATTTATTTTCTTTGACAAAAGTTCATCAAATAGGTTCAAGGCCCATGGAAACAAAAACTGACATGGGTGCGACTCAAGGTAGTTAAGTAGTACTAGCTACGTCCGTGCATCTCTTTAATTCTAGTTTCAATACCATTATCATGTTTAATTAATTATTATCTGGTTGAATTCTATTCTCATAAAGTGCATGAGGCAGGCGTCGGGGAATAATTTATGTGCATACTACATTTGCGAGAACATTCACATTATGATGTCCGAAAGGACCAAATCTGCAAGACAACTTTGGGTACGTTTGCTAGAACACTATTCACAATTTTTATATCATTATCTAATATATATACACACAAAAAAAATATTCATATTGATCTCTCTTTAAAGATGTCGGAGATGCGGTATGAGCTCCTACCAAAGGATCGCATACGAGCACTTCAAGAGGAACTGACGGGATTTTTGTTTGACCAGGTCATAGATCTCGAAGGAGAATACCATTACACCTAATGCCTGCTTGTAATGATCTATAAATTGTAGGAGAAATTATATATATATATATATGTGTGTGTATGAATGGTCGTACGAAATTGTATGATATATGATTGGTCGTACGAGAAATTCTATTATATATGACGTGTACAGTATGTGGTAGTAGTGACACTTGACGACTCCAGTAGCGTAAAATATGTTTGAAATGAAAAACAATTAAATGGAAAACATGAAACAAAAAGGAAAAATAAATATTAATTCATAAACCCTAAAACCCTAAACCCCTAAACCTCTAGTCCTGGTTGGTGTCACCAACTGGGACTAAAGGTCCCCCAGCCCCCAGCGCGGGCTCGTGTCACGTGGTGGTCCTTTGATACCGGACCGTGACGAACCGGGACTAAGGGGGGGAGCGCCCCCTAGTCCCGGCTGATTCTACACTGGTGTTTACTTCTAGTTATTTACTTGCATCTCTTATTCAAGTTCCATCACTTTACACCGCAATCTTTTTTGGGAATGATATAAACTGGAGTAGTACTTCCATGAAAGGGTGATTCAACTAGCCATGTACACATTCAGGGCATCAACACTTTAGAGACATCCAATTGGAAAGTTGTATGTTAGCTTGTGGATTGACGACATGGTTAATTTTACCAGCAAGACAACATAAAAGCTATTGGAGTGCCCTAAATTCTCTTTTTTCCAAAGAGCACGCTAGGAACTAATGTTCGTTAATTACTAGCTGCATAATCTAATGCAATCTCTCCACACGAGGTTTCTCGGTTCTGCCATCTTGGCTAGCCAGCCCAATAAACCCGAATAGAGGGAGGAATTCTCTATATATTTCGTATGTCGATAATGCGCCTCGGGTCTTGCTACCAAGTGGGAGGATGAAATCTCGTGCGATGATGGCTTGGAGACTGGTAAAGTATTTATGTACATTTCAACAGAATCTCCTGATCCTCACTAGTGTATGTGGTGTATTTCCGGCAACCATCAATGACATACATCACAATTCACATATTCCAACAATATTGTTCACATAATTTCAAGATATGTGTATCACAAATACTATTTATTTCAAGAATCACGAATTTAAGATATCATTGTTAATGCATAGATCATGGACACTGAAATAAGAAATCAAATAGAAAACATGTACTTCTATGTTAAAATCAAAAGAATTGCTCATTTCCACCTTACAAATTCATGGAATCAAGAGTCAATAATTAAAATTTACGTGTTGAGGATCAAGTTTCAATAATGATAATTTTAGTATCTGCATTTTCAAGGATTTTGAGCTTCAAACATTGAAAAATTGTGGTGATGCCCAAAGTCGGATTCTGATTCAATATTAACTAGCAGGGGCACCCGCGCATTTGCGCAGCTAGATGTACTACTAGTTGTTATATTTGTGTTTTTGCAGCATATTGGTTTTAAAATCATTTTACATAATATTGTCTTTGAAAATATGTTGTGCATACGGTGGTAGACAACTAATTATGAAAAAAAGTTGTGGCTCAAGTAAAACATGCAAGAACTTATTGTGCATTGTTTTTCAGTTATTTATTTTCCCACTAAAGGTTGATACTTGATTTCGTAAGCTACGATATTGGCATTTCATATATCGTTGAAAAGATATAGAATTTTTATTGCCTAACCATTTTTTCTATACTCGCTATATTTCCATAGTGCATAAAATTTGTACAAAGCCCTGCATATTCTTAGATATACAAACTTGTTGTGGCGATTCGTGCATCCGTACGTCTCTGCTCCACTCACATAAATCTCTTTTTATACTATCAGAGAGACACATGGTTATACATCTAAGAACCCATATACATTTATCAGTTCATCGAGAAATAAAATTTGGGGACACCTTAATTCAAAAATAAACAGAAAGGTGTGCAGTTTACGTTTTAATTATTTAGGAATCCACAATTGGAATTTTCGGACAAACATGCAAACTTCTAAAATATGTGCTTTCCAAATCAAGGGGCTCAGGCACAATGCAGTGTGTATGAATTGTATATGAATACATAAAAATGGATTTCTTTGTCCACATAATAACATTTTTATCCACTGTATATAGGTCATATATGATAAATATGATCTATTTATTCATCTAATAAAAAGTTTAATCTACATACACTATGAATTTTTAAAAACCATTTGAGTCATGAACATGGTAGTACTCTTGTTTGTAAGTATAAAGGACAACATTCGAGTGCGAACATTTGCGTGATAGGGTGGACGGGCCAGCATGCACCATCCACATTGCGCCGATTGATCTAATGCGCACGCTGTATCGAGCGTGGCCTCCCGATCAAATGGCCAACACTCCATCGGCGCTGGACTGAATATAGATAGATGGTGCTTTAGATGTTGACTTGATACCCAACATGTATATTTGGCGTCTTTCATATATATTTATGCTGCTAGAAAAGTTTGAATTTTTATAGTGTGAGATAAATATTTTGTGCTAATTGGGACGATGATAACATTTTTTACATACATTACGTCCGTGTTATCAATTAGTTTCTTTTACATTTACAAATTATAATTTTGATTGCTTCTCTTTTTTCCATCGATCGGGCTGCACATTGTTGTCTTGTTCCGATTAGACCATAATTTGCAGCTAGCTTAATGACGTTTGGCGACTTCCTTTTATCTTGACGGGACTTGGCCTTTTTTCATTGGACCCTAGTCCTTTTGGCTTTGCACATACGCACTACTCCTGAGAGACTAGGACATCATTTCTATGTATGGAACCGAACAAGACTTAATTCAAAACTTTCTTTTTTCATGTGGTGATGGAGTATACATGCTATATCACTACTGCAGGATGTTGCTAACGCAACACTACGATCAGAGATCCTTTGATGAAACTGTGTGCGATGCATTAATCGCAAACGGTGATGTAAAAAAACCGTCAAAAAAGATGCAAAACGTTTGCGATGGCGGAGTCATCAAACACGGTTCCAATTTTAGTTACGTGTGCGACGTAGGGCATACGGTTCAGTTCAATTAACTGTTTACGATAAGGAAAAAGAACAGAAACGGACAGACAGATGAAGGCGTGTGTGATATACGGCATACAGATCACTCAGATGAACTGTTTGTGATGAGGCGGAACATCAGAAACAGGCAGCCAGATGAAGGTGTATGATATACGACATACAATTCACTCGGATAAACTGTTTGTGATTAGGCAACACAAAAAAAGGTCAGTCAGATCAAAGTGTGTGATATATACAACATACGATTCATTGCGATAACTGTAGAGGAACATGGCCGTTGCATCCTCGAGCTAGTGAACTTCGATGAAATAGCCAACTTGAAGCTCAAGATCGCGCTCCACATGTACCGCGAGCGTGTCGACCGCTTGGAAGAATCCCTGCACAACTTCAGGCATAGCCAAGAGCTACCATAGGCAAGGGTTGCTGGTCATGGTCTCATGGACGTGTTTTATTTTGTTGAGTCGTTTCGACGTGGATTGCTATGTATTCACAGCAATCATAATATTACTTTGTTTATTGCTTTGTTTCAGTGTGTACTCTGTTTTCCGTTCTTATATGTTCTGTTTCAGTGTGTGTACATACGCTTTTCATTCTGTATATGTGGATGATAAAAGCTAAATACAAATTAGTATAAAAAATAGATAGAAAACGGAATTAATAATATATATATATATATATATATTAATTGCATTAGTTCATCACATAATATATATAATATCATCACATATAAGTGATGATACTTAACTACTAGATACAATGCATAAAATTGAAAACAAACAATACTAAAACTAATAATCCCTCATAAGGGCAGTATTCTGGCAACCCCTCGCCAGCAGCTCCCTGGTGCGCGGCATCTTCCCAGCGCAGAGGCAGTACAACGCCTTCTCCGCCTCGCAGCGCTTGACGTACCGGTCTGCCTCTTGCTGGAGGACAAGCGCGAATGATCTTGCCATTTTGTTGGGAGCCCACTGGAGCTCCTTGTCGGTGGCACACTGGAGCTTATCGGTCCACCTCCAAGCAGCGATGAGGCACCTAGCGCCTTTGACCTTCCTCGTGAAGTACCCGTATGTCTTCGTACACCTCCTCCGCACGACGACGCCCCGCCCCCAAAGCTCCACCGCCTCCTTTTTCCAAGCGGCATCATGGGCTTCACAGGCCGCGTGGTACCTGGCTTCCTCTTTCGCCGCCTCCTTCTTGAACACCACTTGCCTGATTTTCTCAGCCGGCGGCAACGACTTCTATAAACAAAGATTGTATTGGACCCAAAACTAATCCAAAGTTGGGGGGGGGGGGGTCCGGCGCAACCTCGTCCGGCGGGGCGTAGGGGTCCTCCCCGTCGCTGCTCTTCGACTGAGCGTTCTTGGGGGGCTGCGACTCCTCGTCAGCGCGTGGGCAAATCGGTGGCGCCATGGCAGAGATTTGAGAGAGAGAGAGAGAAAGAGGGCGAGCTTGGGGAGGATGTAGATGAGAATGCAAGCGGGACGACATGAGCAAGGTAGTATTTATTGTTAGCTGGAATCTAGATCGACGGAAACAGTACACATGCCAGTCGCCGGAATTTATGAGTACTGTAGTTTGAATTACACACGATTCCCGTAGCAAAATCCGTGTGTGAACTTAATAGCTGAAGGTTTCCAATACAGAACCGTGTCTGATTAATAACCCCCGCCATTCACCTTACAAACCTTGAGGTGTGAAATAGAGTGCCAATCGTGTGGGTGCCGGTTGTCTTGATAGATCTTTACATTTTCATTTTTGAACACCGGATATTTACATTGTCTGATAATTTTTTAACTCGCACACAAGTACACAAAAAGATGATTTTTCAAACCGTTATGATTAGTCGTTGCATGTAGATGTAGTTCAGATTTGAATCACGGTCATTAAATGGCTAGAGAATCAATTAAATGTCTTTAAAAGTCAAATGACCCCTGAAAATTTCCAAATTTTCACATGGCAGTTGTATTAGTGCACGTTAAATATAGAAAAATAAAATAAAGGCCATAAGGGGAAGCTATCTGCCGTTGGTCATCAAACATGCATTGTTCCCTCTCAGAACCACGAGCCTTCTAGTGAGTTGCTTCGGTTTTGTGACGGGTGTGTTTCCAAACTTTCGTCAAACATGCCAAAAAATTTATCACATCATATTGGTGGCATGACATTATATCAAGCAAGGTTTCATGTTTTCTGATCTTTTTTTAATTTTTTTGAATTTAAATGCCATGGCACTCCATGCTTAATTGTGTCATAGCCGTTAGACTAATATGTTTGAAAATTCCTTCTAATTTACTGCACATGGAATTAAATCGCACATAAGTACACAAAATATGACTTTTCAAATCGTTATGGTTAGCTGTTGCATATACATGTAGTTCAAATTTGAATTACAGTCATTAAATGGCTAGAAAATCACTTAAATGTCTTAACAGGTCAAATGACCCTTGAAATTTTCCAAAATTTGACATGACAGTTGTATTACTACTACAAATTTTCTCGTACATTTAAAACACCATTCGTTGCCACTTTACTCCAAAATTCGTCTTTCACAGCTAATAAAAAATATCAACAACACCACACACAGTTTTTTGTAGGAACCGTTTGCGGTGAAAATTCCTGAGTCTATTTAAGTCTTCCTCCTTAAGCTTCGCCAACTCGTCTACTCCAATGCCGGCAACCCTTGAATCCACGAATCCCGATCCCCATTCCGGCAACCCCTTCTTGCAAAGATGACGTTGTGGAAACGCTTCGTGAAGACCCGTACGATGGCCGCGTCCTCCCCGAGCACCGCCGCCTGCGCCGAGAGCATGGCCGCCTACGCCGAGAGTGTCGCCGCATCTGCATAGAGCGCGGCCGCATCCGCCGAGAGGGCGTCTGAGGCAACCGTCAGGGCAGCTGCAAACACCGAGAGCGCTCGAGCTGTCGTCCATGCCGCCGATGTCGCCCTGGCCTGGGTCGAGGCCATCCATGCTAAGATCGAGGACGCACACACCAAGATATTCCAGGCCACCTCAGAATCCAGCATGCAACCCACGTCCGAAAAGGTGGCGGTGTCCATGGAGCACCTGCTTCCTCATGAGATCGCCGAGCGGGAGCTAGAGAGGCAGTAGGCGGCGGAGATCAAGGAGCGTTGGGAGGAGGAGTTGCGCGTGGCCGAGGTCGAGGTAGAGAAGAGTCTGTCCATCGAGGAATCGGCGGTGGAGTGCCAACGCGAGCTCTGGCGCAGTCACTACTATGAGTACTACAACCTTGAGGGCGGCGCCGAGGACGAGGATGCGGTCAACTTCAGCAGGGGGGACGAGGAGTCCACCAACGGTGGCATGTCGCCAGGACAAGTCATCGACATCTCATTTGACATCGATGATGCACAGGCCGACGCGGCGTCAGATTTGTTAAAATTATGCATACTTAGGCTTTGTTTCTAATGCTGGTCTTTTGTTAGAGCAATGTTTATGTCAACTGGCTCTGTTTAATTACTAAAATTACGCGATTCGGTAAGTGTGGTCTGCGTGCTGTATGCTCTTTTATGTGCCCAAATTAGCAAGCGATCTTAAATTATGCAATGACGTACCCAGGAAAATTTCCACCAAAATTTCAATTATCAAACTCATCCCATGCACGTAAAGCAGAGGAAAATCGTTTGCAGTGCACATAATCGTTCAAAGTGAATGGTGTCCGGCGGCACCGCGCGGAAAGTTTCCCTCCACATTTTAAATTTTTTGTCCTACGCCGAAATATCTACCCCCGACCCCGTTCCCCACCCCCTTTTCCCCTGACCACAAGTCACATTTCCCCTGTTTCCTCCTTCCTTCGTTCCTTCCTTCCTAAGCTATAGCCGCTTCCTCGCTCTCGCCGTCTCACATCCTACCGCCGGGGTCGCCATGGTCTTCTTCAATGACCTCTCCGACGATGACTCCTTCACCACCCAGGTATGCCTCTCTTCTCTCTCTCGGGCTATGACTTGGAATGAAGTATTTTAATCCGGCGGTCGATTTGAGTCATTTATTCCTCTTGTAGCTCCCTAGGACCATCAGTTGCAATGAATGGAGCGCGGTGGCTGAAGATTCGTCTGCTCATTGTCACCATCAATCTCCATGCGTGAAGCTAGTTCCGTTTGAATCTGTGGACAGTGGGAGGAAGTATCTGGCATGTGCAGAGAAGGTTAGACCCTCTTTTGTTGCTAGAAATCATTTGTTAGATGTGATTCAGACACTGTCACGGTCCCAACCCATTCATACCACACCTTCAACTAAACGCATCCTAAGACAGTGTCACAGTTTATACCTAGTATCTAAAAATGTTGCCATTTCATCAGCAGTGCAATTAGAAAATTATTTGGCACTGCTTCGGCAGTTTGTGCAGCCAACTTTAGTCCACACATCTGAGCAGCCAAGCAGTAAAATACTAAATCTTTATGGCACGAAGGAACTGGGCATCGGAGCAACTAGGTGCTCCGGAGTCTGGGTCCCTGATTTTTTTTCCGCTGCATCAACTCGCCAGTGCAGAGCACCGGTGCGAGATGTAGCACCAGTTGTCTTTACACCGGTTTAGTGCTATTAGTTGTATGTTACTAAATTTGTGCATGTACACACCTATTAGTATCAATTTGCTGTCATCCAAACACTGTCGTTATGCTATTGCAGTTATATTTACGTTCCTTATAAAATATTCAATTTGTTATTTATAGTACATGAGTAAGAACTTGTAGCGTTGTTGTAGTTAATTATAGCTTCTGATGTTTCAGAATTTGGTTATTGTCTCAGTAGCAATTAATTCATTTACACATTGATCTTTTTGAGAAGATATGTCATAATTAACTTGTTTCTTCAGTTCTTCAAAATAAGTATTGGTGATTTTCTATGTTTCTATAAACCCATTTTCCCTACAATTGTTACTGATCTAGTTTTAAATATTATAGGATGAACGGAAGTGTTCTTACTTGGAGTGGGTTGATTAAGAGTGGCCACAGTCTTTGAAGATGTGCCTAGCAAAGCTCTGGAGCATGTATGAGGAAGAGAACAGGGGTAGGCTTAGAGAAAGTGTTGTCAATGCTGAAGAATATTTGAAGATGCGAGATAAAAAGAGGAAGGTGGAGAATGAGATCAGATTTTTTAAATCATACTTTGCTAAGATGGTGTTGGCGAAGGAGGAGGCACTTTCCCAGTTGGCCAGTGCAAAATAGGTTCTCACTGAACTGGAAGCGGAGATGGATAAGACGAGTCTGGATGATCTCGATTAGGGAAATGAATATATTGTTCTAATATTGTTCTTATGAAGCTGAACTAGCTATATGTTGTACTTTGTTGTTTTCAGGTAGTTATCGTACTGTGATGGTAAAATATATTGCATGATATGAAATTGGCAAACAGCTGTTCGATATGAAATGTGAATTTTCGTAATATTGGAATTATTAATTATAAACTAATAAACCTGCTAAATGGGTCATGGAACTTTGCAAACGGTTCTAACAATAAAAGCGTTTGTGATTAATAGCCCAATGCCACACAGTTTTTTCATCAAATCGTGTGTGATATAGTTGAATAAAAGCAAACGGTTAACCAAGGTAGAACGTGTGTGATAGTTACACCTATCACGTACGAGTCTATGTATAAAACTGTGTGTGATGTACATACGAACGGAAATGTTTTCCCTGAATTGACTGTGTGAGATGTACATACGAACGAAAACGTTTTCCCTGAATTGACTTTGTGGGATGTACATAAAAACGGAAAAGTATTCCTTGAATTGACTGTGTGGAATGTACATAACAAATAGAAACTTTTGTTTGAAATTAACTGTGTGGGATGTACATACGAACGAAAACGATTGGGTTTCAATGCCTTGCCCGACCGCACACAAGCTCATTTTGCCGAGCGTGTGTGCCAGGAGGGCCTATCCTTGACGATTTCTGGGTCATGTTGGAAAGGACCCCATATCGCCCACACTCACTTGACGACGGTTCCAAATGCCGTCGTGGAAAGGGGTTAAAATCCGTTTTTATAGCACCTCGCTGTATTAGTGTATGGTTGTACGTGGCTTTAAGAAAAAAAGAACATATATGGTTGTACGTGTTAGATCCAAAATTGACACACACTGTTATGTTGTATGTATCTATATACCTTTAAATATGAGCCGTTCTAATTAAAATCAAGAGAGCATAATTCTTTAGCTTATGTGGATTAACGTGGTGTTTCATTTGTCTTATGTTTTAATTATATAATTATATCCCTGAAAAATATAATTATATAATATATATA
Source organism: Triticum urartu (assembly GCF_003073215.2). Lineage (NCBI taxonomy): Eukaryota > Viridiplantae > Streptophyta > Magnoliopsida > Poales > Poaceae > Triticum > Triticum urartu. The sequence goes on along the minus strand of NC_053022.1, from coordinate 423,463,776 downwards.
TTTATTATTATTTCTATATATGCATGTGCATACGTTGGTCATGCATGAGTTGCTATCCTAGTCAAATCACATCCGGATTACAACGTGTGTTTCCTACTGCTATCCCAGTCTCAATACAACTGGATTGATTCATGTTTTTCGTGTGCATACCTTATGCTTATATGCATATAGCGTGAGAACATAGTAGTTTAATATTACATGTACATATATATTACAATGTTGTGTAACCTTTAAATCTCAGCCATTATTATTCTAATCGAACGGTGTAAAAATATTGGCATATATGGACGAATGTGATGTCTTATTTTTCTCTTGTTTTAAGTATATAATATATTAGATTGCTACTCTCTCTGTCCGGAATTACTTGTCGTCAAGACGAATAAAAATGAATGTATCTAGAACTAAAATACGTCTAGATACATCCATTTCTCCAACAAGTAATTACGGACGAAGTAAGTATGTTTTATAGTTTAATATATAAGTGTAATATTTAAATTTTGACAACCCGCAGTTTTTTCCTCTAACTCAAACATATGAGTTTAGTAATTTTCTCAAGATACCATAGTTTTATACTCCCCCTCTCCCAAAATTATTTTCTTAGATTTGTCTAAATATGGATGTATCTAGTTACGTTAGATACATCCGTATCTAAACAAATTTAAAACAAGAATTTTGGGACAGAGGGAGTATAATCAATGTGACCTGAGGCAACATGATTACACCAAAATTGTTAGTCCAAATATCATCTTCAAAACTGGTAGCCTAAAGCAACTAAATTGGGGATTGGTGGCCGATCAATATGCTATTTAAAGCAACAACACGTAATACGGTCACCTAACCGTTAGAGTGTCAATTGGAAGTCACCCATGGAACTAATGGAATGTTTAGTTGGATGTGTCTTAAAAAAAGTAGTTGGTAAGTTTTATATCTGGAAATTGGTTTAAGGCTTCTGAAGAGCCCCATTTTGTTTATGCACTAAAACAGCTAGAAATGTCAACCTCAATTGGAAAAAGGTACAATATATGCATCTTTATTGATTCTAAATAGCTTGGATCTAATATGCATTGTCCAACATGACTTAGATCATGGTATATACTAGTGCTCATATATAATAAGAAAAAGACTAGAAATGGTATCAGAAATGAAGAAAGTGATCTAAGTCATGACAGAATTTCTAGAGTTGTTCTTTCTTTAACAAAGTAATGAATTGTTCGCACTAAATAGATTGTTCTTTCTTTTTCAATTCATGACAGAATTTCTAGGATATTTTTAGGATTACTTTGTTAATTATACTATTATAGAATATTACCATTGAAGTTACAATTCATTTTATTTGTTAGAAGTCTCGATTGTCTATCTATGGATGAGCAGCATTGTTGAAATATAATCATGCCAAGCTAGCGCGAACTATGTGGTGAGGCCAGATCATAATGCCACAAATTAATCATATGTGTAACATATATTTATATTTACACAAAAAACTTATATTTTTCAGAAATAAAACTGTATTATCAATTATATATATTCATGCACTGGAGTTATATAGCATTAGTATTTGCAGTGCGACTTTGTTTAGGTAAACAACATGACTCTTTTGCGTATTTTTATTAATTTTCAAATAAATGGTGTAGAAAAGAGTTCACAACAACTTAACAAAAAACCAAAGCTATACAAACTATACAAAAGGGGAAGAGAAAACTAAAGAAAGATGGTAGGAAAAAAAGAAATTTTATATTGTGACTAGTTTCGTTAGTTCGACTGCATGAGATGAATTTGCCAGAAGAGAGGTCACTTCACTAGTAGAAAAGGGGGCAAAGGTCCAGGACGGGTCAGCCCATTAGTCCCGGTTCAGTACAGAACCGGGACCAATGGGGGCATTGGATCCGGTTCGTGAGCCCAGGGGGGCGGCCGGGCCACGTGGGCCATTGGTCCCGGTTCGTTTGGACCTTTTGGTCCCGGTTGGTGGGATGAACTGGGACCAATGGGCCTCGCTCCTGGCCCATCACCATTGGTCCCGGTTGGTGGCTTCAACCGGGACCAAAGGCTCCCCTTTAGTCCCGGTTCATGCCACCAACCGGGACCAATGAGGTGCCTATATATACCCCCTCGCGTAAGAGCAGAGCACACTGCTCTGTTTTTTCTGGCCGAGGGGGAGAGGGCTTGGTGGTGCTCTAACTCACCTCCTATGCACACAAGGTGTTCAATGGAATGCCCGAGCCACACTACTTAAGCTTTCTCCTCTCCAAGCTCGACCTCCAAGCTCCATTTTCCTCAATATTTGTCTAGGTTTAGCGGTCCGTCACGCCCTGTCCCCGTCTTCACCGTCGTCGATCACCCGCGCCGAGCTCATCGCCGGCACCACCGTGGTGAGCCTCTTGTTCTTATCTTCTTTCTGAAAGGAAAAGAAATTCTTACTTGTATGTTTACATAGATACTTGTATTATTTTATTACTTTTATTATTTCATCTTATATAGTGCGATGGTTTTGGTATCCGCCCTCGTCGGCCCTCGCCCTGTCTATGATTCGGATGTGGTATATATATTATCTTTATAACTATTGGTTCATTTATTGTTTATGAAAATTATACCGACCAACATGACATAGATTTTATTTATCTAGGATGTATGTGAACCGGAAATTCCAACCGACCCTATTATCGAGAGGTTAAATTTAGTTGAAGAAGAAAACAATTTCTTGAAGGAAAAAAATTGAGGAGGAGAAGATGATATTGGAGTTGCATGTTGCGAATGTCGTCGATGATCACAAGATCAAGATGGATGCAATGCGCTTGAAGATTAGAAGGATTAGAAAATATGCCATTCATACCGAGGCTTGGTATCATTATGCCGTTGGATCAATTGTTACCTTGGTTGCGATTATGATCGCATTTGTTTTCGCATTGAAATGTTTTACATAGTTTCAATGTATGGTTTAATTAATTAGATGCTCTGGAGAGCTATATGTTGTTAGATGAGAACTATGTATGTACTTTGGTTTTAATGTGATGATGAACTTCTATTAATTTGGACACTTAATTATATATAATGCACGCAGATGAACCGACAATGGATGTACGGTGACAGACACACCTCCGAGTACATTAAGGGCATGCATGAGTTTCTCGATGCGGCTGAGGCGAACAAGCGGAATGGTTTTATGTGTTGTCCATGCACTGAATGTGGGAATACGATGTCTTACTCTAACCGGAAAATCCTTCACTCCCACCTGCTTTACAAGGGTTTCATGCCACACTATAATGGTTGGATGAGGCACGGAGAAACAGGGGTTATGATGGAAGACGGCGAAGAACAAGAGTATGATAACAACTATGTGCCCCCTGAATACGGTGATGCTGCAATGGGGGGAGCTGGTGAAGATCAAGAGGAACCAGACGATGTGGCCAATGATGCTGCAATGGGTGAAGCTGCTGAAGATCAAGAGGAACCAGATGATGTGCCCGATGATGATGATCTCCGCCGGGTCATTGTCGATGCAAGGACGCAATGCGAAAGTCAAAAGGAGAAGCTGAAGTTCGATCGCATGTTAGAGGATCACAAAAAAGGGTTGTACCCCAATTGCGAAGATGGCAACACAAAGCTCGGTGCCGTACTGGAATTGCTGTAGTGGAAGGCAGAGAATGTTGTGCCTGACAAAGGATTTGAGAAGCTACTGAAAATATTGAAGAAGAAGCTTCCAAAGGATAACGAATTGTCCGACAGTACATACACAGCAAAGAAGGTCGTATGCCCTCTAGGATTGGAGGTGGAGAAGATACATGCATGCCCTAATGAATGCATCCTCTACCGCGGTGCATACAAGGATCTGAACGCATGCCCGGTATGCGGTGCATTGCGGTATAAGATCAGACGAGATGACCCTAGTGATGTTGATGGCGAGCCCCCCAGGAAGAGGGTTTCTGCGAAGGTGATGTGGTATGCTCCTATAATACCACGGTTGAAACGTTTGTTCAGAAACGGAGAGCATGCCAAGTTGATGCGATGGCACAGTGAGGACCGTAAGAAAGACGGGAAGTTGAGAGCACCCGCTGACGGGTCGCAGTGGAGAAAAATCGAGAGAAAGTACTGGGATGAGTTTGCAAAGGATCCAAGGAACGTATGGTTTGCTTTAAGCGTGGATGGCATTAATCCTTTTGGGGAGCAGAGCAGCAATCACAGCACCTGGCCCGTGACTCTATGTATGTATAACCTTCCTCCTTGGATGTGCATGAAGCGGAAGTTCATTATGATGCCAGTTCTCATCCAAGGCCCTAAGCAACCCGGCAACGACATTGATGTGTACCTAAGGCCAATAGTTGAAGAACTTTTACAGCTGTGGAATGGAAACGGTGTACGTACATGGGATGAGCACAGACAGGAGGAATTTAACCTAAAGGCGTTGCTGTTCGTGACCATCAACGATTGGCCCGCTCTCAGTAACCTTTCAGGACAGACAAACAAAGGATACCACGCATGCACGCACTGTTTAGATGACACTGAAAGTATATACCTGGACAAATGCAGGAAGAATGTGTACCTGGGCCATCGTCGATTTCTTCCGACCAACCATCAATGTTGAAAGAAAGGCAAGCATTTCAAAGGCGAGGCAGATCACCGGAAGAAGTCTGCCATGCGTACCGGTGATCACATACTTGCTATGGTCAATGATTTACACGTAATCTTTGGAAAGGGTCCCGGCGCACTAGCTGTTCCGAATGACGCTGAGGGACACGCACCCATGTGGAAGAAGAAATCTATATTTTGGGACCTACCCTACTGGAAAGACCTAGATGTCCGCTCTTCAATCGACGTGATGCACGTGACGAAGAACCTTTGCGTGAACCTGCTAGGCTTCTTGGGCGTGTATGGAAAGACAAAAGATACACCTGAGGCATGGGAGGAACTGCAACGTTTGCACGAAAAAGACGGCATGCCTCCGAAGCAGTATGAAGGTCCTGCCAGCTACGCTCTTACGAAAGAAGAGAAAGAAATATTCTTTGAATGCCTGCTCAGTATGAAGGTCCCGACTGGCTTCTTGTCGAATATAAAGGGAATAATAAATATGCCAGAGAAAAAGTTCCAGAACCTAAAGTCTCATGACTGCCACGTGATTATGACGCAACTGCTTCCGGTTGCATTGAGGGGGCTTCTACCGGAAAACGTCCGATTAGCCATTGTGAAGCTATGTGCATTCCTCAATGCAATCTCTCAGAAGGTGATCGATCCAGAAATCGTACCAAGGCTAAGGAGTGATGTGGCGCAATGTCTTGTCAGTTTCGAGCTGGTGTTCCCACCATCCTTCTTCAATATCATGACGCACGTCCTAGTTCATCTAGTCGACGAGATTGTCATTCTAGGCCCGTATTTCTACACAATATGTTCCCCTTTGAGAGGTTCATGGGAGTCCTAAAGAAATATGTCCGTAACCGCGCTAGGCCAGAAGGAAGCATCTCCATGGGCCATCAAACAGAGGATGTCATCGGGTTTTGTGTTGACTTCATTCCTGGCCTTAAGAAGATAGGTCTCCTTAAATCGCGGTATGAGGGGATACTGACTGGAAAAGTCACTCTTGGAAGTGACTCAATAATATGCAGGGATGGATATTCTTGGTCTCAAGCACACTACACAGTTCTACAGAACTCTACCTTGGTGACTCCGTATGTCGATGAACACAAGAGAATAGTCTGCGCTCCAAACACCCGGAGCAGTGCGACGACTGGATTACATGTGAACACATCAGGACTTTCAGCAGTTGGTTGGAAACACGTCTCAGAGGTGACAACACTGTTTGTGATGAGCTGTACTTGTTGTCTAGGAGACCATCTTTGACTGTATTGACTTACAAAGTATACGAGATAAATGGGAATACATTTTACACGATCGCCCAAGATCAAAAGAGCACCAACCAAAACAGCGGTGTTCGCTTTGATGCAGCAACCGAGAGGGGAAAGGACACATATTATGGTTACATAGTGGACATATGGGAACTTGACTACGGACATGATTTTAAGGTCCCTTTGTTTAAGTGCAAATGAGTCAATCTGTCAGAAGGCGGGGTACAGGTAGACCCACAGTACGGAATGACAACAGTGGATCCGAAAAATCTTGGGTACACTGACGAACCGTTCGTCCTAGCCAATGATGTGGCACAGGTTATCTATGTGAAGGACATGTCTACCAAACCGAGAAAAAGAAAAGATAAGGAAGCGAATACATCATACGATGAGCCAAAGCGCCACATAGTTCTTTCAGGAAAAAGGGACATCCTGGGAGTGGAGGGCAAGACAGACATGTCTGAAGATTATGAAAAGTTTCATGAAATTCCTCCCTTCAATGTCAAGGCTGACCCAAGCATCCTAATAAACGATGAAGATTATCCATGGTTACAGCGCAATAAGCAAATGACACAAGCAAAGAAAAAGTGAAGACTTTCTCCCGCAACTATTATGGTGATACCATGCCAACTTTGTAACACACGAGTATGCTATGCCAACTTTTTCAGAGTTCATTTGAAAACTATGAATTTAGATCGAATTTTCTCTAGAGGTGCATCTATGTTCATTTTTTTAGTAAATTTAATCACAAACTTGTGATTCACACAAATTTCAAAGAATTCAAATTTTAACTATTCAAATTTGGAAACTAATGGCACTAACAGAAAGTTTATATTTTTTCTAAAACTAATGGCACTAACAGAAAGTTTATAATTTTGCTGACCTAAAAGCAAAAAGAATTAAAAAATAAAGCAAAAAACAAAAGAAAATAAATAATACAGAAAACAAAACAAAAAAAAACTGGAAAAAAATTAAAAATAGCAACAATGAGTATTTTGTTGTAAGTAGAAACAAAATAAAATAAATAAATCAACCAAAAAAGAAAAAAAAAACTAAAAAAGTGTTTTCAAATTTGAAAACTAATGGAACTAACAGAAAGTTTATAATTTTTCTAAAACTAAAAGCAAAAAGAATTAAAAAATAAAGCAAAAAACAAAAGAAAATAAATAATGCAGAAAACAAAACAAAAAAAACTGGAAAAAAATAGGGCTCGCCCCTGGCCCATGACCATTAGTCCCGGTTTGTGCCACAAACCGGGACTAAAAGGTTGGTCCTCGTTGCACTCAGAGTTTAATTCCACCTCGCCAACCGAAGGGCGCCCACACCGGTTTATAATCCCGTCCCTCTCTGCCTTGTTGAGCTCCTCTCATAATGAATTTCTCTCAAATTCATAGAAATTGATTATGAATTTAGGTTGAATTTTCTCTATAGGTGCATCTATGTTCATTTTTTTAGTAAAGTTAATCACAAACTTGTGATTCACACAAATTTGAAAAAATTCAAATTTAAACTATTCAAATTTTAAAACTAATGGCACTAACAAAAAGTTCATAATTTTTGTGACCTAAAAGAAAAAAGAAATCACTAAAAAACTATAAATATTTAGTTCTAAGTAGAAATGAAAAAATAAATAGAAAAAAAGAAAAAAATGCCTATAATATTTGTTATGACTAACTAAAATTACCAAATTGAGTATAATGATAAAACACAGTAATATTAAATAGCAGCAAAAATAATGACTCAAAAATCAATTTTTATAGTAAAGTTATTCATAAACTAGTGATTCACACAAATTTTAAAAAATTCAAATTTAAACTATTCAAATTTTAAAACTAATGGCGCTAACAGAAAGTTTATAATTTTTGTGACCTAAAAGAAAAAAGAAATCACTAAAAAACTATAAGTATTTAGTTCTAAGTAGAAATGAAAAAATAAATAGCAAAAAAATGCCACCTACTGGGCCAGCACGGCCTGAATACGACTAGAAACCCAACCATGGGCCAGGATTCAGCCCCGCAGCAGGCCCAGTAGGCCCACAAGCATTGCAGTGTCCCATTAGGCCCGTAAGCCTGTAGTTCAGAGGAGTTCAAAAGGGAACACAGAGCAGGGCTTATAAACAGGTGCGGGAGCTCTTCAGCTAGCGAGGTGGGACTAAAAATCCCACCGCACCGCACCGCGGCGCAGGCCATTGGTCCCGGTTAGACGCACGAACCGGGACCATAGGGGGGCATTCGTACCGGTTCGTGGCACAAACCGGTATGAATGCCTACCTATGGTCCCGGTTCGTGCGACGAACCGGGACCAATGGCCTCTGCTTCCCGCCCTTTGGGCTGCCGAAATGAGACCTTTGGTCCCGGTTGGTAGCACGAACCGGGACCATAGGTGGCATTGGTACCGGTTCGTGCCACGAACCGAGACCAATGCTTCATGTATATATACCCACCACTTAGCAGTTTCAGTTTACATCGCCCATTTCCCCCCGACGCCGCTGAGCTCATCGCCGCCAGGCTGCCTCGCCGTCGCCGCCCACGCCGTTGCCCCTGCCCTGCCCCCGAGCCCACGCCGACGACGTTCGCCGCCCACGCCGTTGCCGTCCGCCGCCCCCGAGCGCGCCCTACCTCGCCCTCGTCGCCGAGCATGCCCCGCCGTCGCCCTCGCCGACCCCGAGCCCGTCCTCGTCGCCGTCGCCCCCGACGCCGGCCGCCCGCGTCTCCTCCCCGATCCCACCGGGAGAGGTAGCTACCGCCCCATCCTCCCCCTTCCTTCCTTCCCCTTGCAAAATATTGATATGATGAATTTGATATGATGAATGAGGGGAGTCATGTGTATGTATGTATGTGTGTATGTATATGTAAATATTGATATGATGAAATTTTTGTTCATATATATTGTAGATGTATGTATGATGAATTTTGATATTTTTTGTTCATATATAATGTAGATGTCTATGTATGTATGGAATGATATCGATGGATGTATGTATATAGAACATTCGTAGAAAATATGACGAATCCGATATGACCAATGTCCCCCTCCGGTTCACTCAGGAACACTAACTCTCTCGAAGAAAAAAATGTTATCGGGGAGAAAAAAAGTTCTAGGATCGTCAAGGGGTCGAGGGTCGCCGAGGGGTCGAGGGTCGAGAGGGGGTCGAGGGTCGCCGAGGGGTCGAGGGTCGAGAGGGGGTCGAGGGTCGCCGAGGGGTCGAGGGTCGAGAGGGGGTCTAGGGTCGCCGAGGGGTCGAGGGTCGTCGAACATGAGAGGAAGAAGAGGATAAAAAAGAAGAGGAAGAAGAAAATAAGAGAGCAAAAGAAAGAATAGAGGAGAGGAAAGAGAGGAGAAGAAAGAATAGAGGAGAGGAGTTCCTCTCCTCTATTCTTTCTTCTCCTCTTTCTTTCCTTCTTCTTCCTCTTTTTTTATCAGGAACGAGGGTCGTCGAGGGTCGCCGAGCGGTAGAGGAAACCCTAAATAGCAAGTATCGTCAGTGTGAGATACATGTGGCCGTCGGTGTCAGACACTACATCCACGTCCCACAAGTGACGCGGGCGTCGACGCCCACGTCACTTGTGGGACGTAGATGTAGTGTTCAACGCCGACGCCACACGTATATATGTTCTCTGTGCATATATATATAGGGTCGCGCTATTCGTCACCCTGCATGAGGAATAGTTATTCTTCACCCCCCTCTATTTTACCATCAATGCACTGTAATTTTACGTTCCGTCAGTTTTGTCTTATTTCGGACGCAAAAAGAGACCGTAAGAAAATATATAATCGCCGTAAAAAATATTTTATTTTATGTAAAATTACAAATGTAAAAACATAGTCTAAAATACACATAAACTGTAAATTTTCTTGTCTTATGACCTATATTTTTATTTTCTTATGTCAAATTTTACGTAGCAAATCAATAAGAATGTAACTATTTGAATTCCAAACGTAATTTAATTATAAAATGATCGTAAGATTACCTCGGGTGAGGAATAATTTATTCTGCACCCTGGGTGATGAATAGTAACACTATATATATATATATATATATATATATGCAAAAGATAGATTATCAGGGAGGGGGTATATCGACCCCCCCCCTCGTGTTGAAGTTATCGGGAGGGGGGGTCGATATACCCCCTCCCCGATAATATTATTTTCCCATGTACGTATGTTGTGCCGATATAAACTCCCGATAACCTCAACACGTGGGGGGGTCGATATACGCCCTCCCGATAACTTCAACACGTGGGGGGGGGGGTCGATATACCCCCTTCCCGATAATATTATTTTCCCATGTACGTATGTCGTCGTTGTCGATATACCCCAAACCCTTGAAGCGTTGTCGAGGCCAGGCCAAACCCTAGAGAAGCAGCGTCGAAGCCACTAATTAATATTAGTTCTACGTTTGCCACTAATATATCCATTTGTCATGTTTGAATAATAATTGCCATGTTGTAAATATTTGTAGAAACTATGGACACCGCCGGAGACGAAGTACAAGAAGAGTTGTTGGGGGACATAATCGCACGAGGAAGTGATGCCGTCTGCTCGTTGTTTCTCAACGACACCGATGGTCTGGAAGCAGCTGGCTATGATTATGATGGCTCCGGTGACCCAATGCCGGTGCAAGAAGGAGACCGTGAGGACGGCTCCGGTGACCCAATGCCGGTGCAAGAAGGAGACCGTGATGACGGCTTCGGTGACCCAACCGAGTCCGGCCAGGTATATATATTAGTTAAGCCTGTGCTGACTAGCTAATTGATGCATTCATTGTTTTGGTATGTACACATATTAATTAAGTCTTTGTTCTTTTTTCTAGCCCTCCGGATCGAGCACAACTTTGGTAAAGAGACGAGGCCCGAAGAAAAAGTTGAGCTCGGATGAAAGGTTTGAGATCATAGCAATTGCGCCTGACGGCCAACCGATTGAACCCATCCGGACAAAGAACGCATTTGTTGCTCATTGTGGGGTTCTGGTTAGGGACAAGATCCCGATCAACATCCAGCAATGGTTAAAGACGGCTACAGAAGACCTTGAGGTGTCTTATGTCAATGATATGTAGAAAAATGATCTTTTGACTGAGCTGAAGTCAAATTTCACCCTACCGCCAGAGGATGATCCGGAGAAGCCAGTTAAAGAGCAATTAATCAAGTCTTTTGCTCTTAAGAGGATGGCAGACCTATTCAGGAGGTGGAAGAAAGAGCTAAATAAGTTTGTCGATAAAAAAGAGACACCAGAATTCAAGGGCAGATATGAGAAGATCAGAGATCACTGGCCCACATTTGTGGCCCACAAGACATCGGAAAAGAGTAAGAAGATTTCGGCGACAAACAAGCAAAATACTGCGAAGAAGAAGCATCACCATCGCACGGGGTCAGGTGGCTACCTTGTAGCCCGGCCTAAGTGGGCCAAGACTGAGAATGATCTGGTTGATAACGGGATCGAACCAGAGACAATTAACTGGCCAGACTGTTGTCGGACTTGGTTCTTCAGGGCTAGCGGAACCTTGGACCCTGTATCAGGGAAGTGCATTTGGACGAACGAGCAAATGGAAATACCAGTCAAGAGGCTTAAGCACTATATCGAAGCAGCGCAGCAAGGGACGTTTGTTCCAGACAGAGAGAACGACGAGCTCACAATGGCCCTCGGGAATCCTGAGCACCCTGGACGGACACGAGGCATGCCAGACTCCATTCTGTGGAAGGCTGGGTTTCCGGACGCAGGCGGTTACAAATTCCACGAGAGGAGAAAGAAAGTGGAGCAGACCCAACTGCAGGCATTGCATGCTAGGGTACAAGCGATAGAGGAACGAGAAGCAAATCGCAGCAAACGAACTGCCGAAGCTTCCCCCGAAGCTACCCCGCCATCTCAGCGGAGAAGCAGCGTGGCTTCCACCGAGCTACTTCAGTCGGAGCATGTCTTGACGGCTCCTGCCAGTTATCCCGTGGATGCTATCACAGAGTCTCAAAATTGCCACCTTATGACGCAATGGATTAATATGAAGGTCAAGGCGGCTGTTGGCTCTGTTTTTCCTACTGAACCCGGCGCAACTTTTCACTGCCGGCCGATTCCAGAAGGATATGCTACGGTGATGGTGGATGAAATAACGGAGGGATTTGAGCACTTCCAGCTTGACCATCCTACCGGTGAAGGGGAGACTCGGCCGGGTTCTGCTCTGAAGACTCCATGCCTATGGCGGAAGGAGCTCATCAACCTTCCGAACTGGATGCCTCTGCCTCCTCCTCCTCCTCCGGCGAGTCAGGGCACTCCGCCTCCTCCACCGCCTCCTCCTCCGACGAGTGACGATTAGGGCACTCGACCAGCTCCTTCTCCGGCGCGTGGCGGCACTCCGCCTCCTTCTCCGCCTGCGCCGGCGTGCCCGAGCAGCCAGCCTCCTCCTTCTCCGCCTCGTCGGCAAGGGCGGAAGAGACCCGCCGCCGCTCTGGCTGCTCCGGCGCGTCGTAGTCCTTCTCCTCCGCCTCGTAAGCAAGTAAAGAAGACAGCCGCTCCGTCTGCTCTGCCGGCGTCTAGCAGTACAGCCAGAGGCAGGAGGACATACAGATTTGGTCCTTCTCTGAAGACTCCAGAGAAGTTACCACACGAGAGGACCCCGGAGGAGAACGCCGAGATCGCGCGAGAAGAAGTGAGGAACTTCTTTGAAGGGGTGAAAGCAAAGAAACATCCACCTCCGGAGGAGAAGGTAGATCCGGTGAAAGCGAAGCGCACTCTGGCTGCCGTGACAAAACCACCTAAGTCTCCGCCGAAAGGCAACTATGAGAGCATTATTGGAAATGCATTTGCTGAAGCGGAGCGGTCGGGAAGTACTGTCAGTGATCAAAGGATAAAAGAACGACGAGCTGGGAAACAAATTGCCTAGCTCGGCGAACAAGCGAAGCAATCGTGCCCCCCACTCAAGGTGCCTAGCGACATCGTCGCTAATGATCCGAGGATGGTGCCCGGTTATAGCAATCTTGGAGATTACCTCCCCGACGATGTACATTATGATTTCTTGGAGGTGCAGATACAAAGATACGAGTACGGGAAGCCTTTCGTCAAAGATGAAAGATCTCTATCAACGATGATGCGAAGATTGCATGATTGGTACTTGAAAATCTGCAGAGAGTCTGGGGGGAGGAATACTTTGTATGTGAGAGTTAAAAAGGAGCATGACCTTGTTGGAATTGAACTATTGCATGTTCCATTTGAGGAGTTCTTTCAGTTTTTCAATCAATTGGCCCTCGATAAAGCAACGGTCACCTGCTACTGTCTGTAAGTAGTATTACTTCTGTCATTAAGTCTCTCTATATAGCACAGCTCTTTCATTGCATGTATTTATAATTATCCTCACTATATTATGCAGATTGAAGATCGTCGAATTGAAGAAAAGACAAGTCGGTAATATTGGGTTCATTAACACAAATCTCATAGATGCAACTGAGGTTAAATTTCATGCCGCAGATACCGAGGCCAACTTGCTACGATCGTTGGTAATATATGAAAACAAAGATATAATACTCTTTCCTTACAACTTCAAGTGAGTGTTACTGTCTTGTGCATATTCGGTTTCCCTTATATATTAGTCAAGGTTATAGTAATGTAATTGATGAGTTATGCATGCGTGCGCAGGTTCCACTATATTCTCCTAGAGATTAAGCTTGAGCAGGGAGTAGTAACTGTCTTGGACTCTAAACGAAAAGATCCCCAGGAGTATGCGGACATGACTCAAATGCTCGAGAAGTAAGTTAAATCGATCATTATCAACCATATCAGAAACTTTGTTCATTTCTGATATCAAGTAATTGTTTTCTTTGTCTGGCAGGGTTTGAAGAAAATTCACCAAAAAAGCTCTGGGACTGCCAAAGAAACTGGAATTTAGACACCCGAAAGTAAGTACTATATTAGCATGTTCCGCGCATCTCCTAGTGATTCAAGCGCTAGTTTCATCAATATCATTTGGCATTCTTGCTTATCAGTTTGATTGACCTCTATTTCTTGTAAAGTGGTCGTGGTAGGAACAAGGGAATGATTTCTATGGATACTACGTTTGCGAGTCCATCCGCCACACGACCTGTGAGCGGGGCTACTCTGACGAACAATATGAAGTGCGTAAATAACAATATTCACAATTTTATTTTATTACCATCATTTGTGTTGAGTTTCATTCATTCATATATATATGTATTGACCCCCTTCTTCAAATTAGATGTTTCGAATGCGGGATGAACTCCTAGCACCAGCTCGCATGCGGGCAATTCAAGAGGAATTGGCGGCACTCTTTCTTGACCACGTGATCGCTGAAGACGGAGAATACTATGTGGACCATGCGTCCGTATGTTAGGAGATTATATTTGTAAGAGATAATTATTGTATATATGTAGCCGGTAATGTCGGGTAGATATACGAGAAATTGTTGTTCGACCAATCTCTTGGAGAAGGAGAGGTGGTCGATATCACTTCTCTCTGTATGCATATATGTTCATGACGATCTTCTGCTTCCTTCGTTTGCTTACTAGCTAGCTAGCGTGTCTAGTCCTCTCTATATGTATGTATAGTACGTAGGGTCGACCAAGAACGGACATAAGAGAGGACACTTCTCTCTATTAATTAGCTAGCTAACACAATATATGAAACACCTAAATTAACCCCCCAACCCCCCCCCCCTTTCAAAAACAAAAAAACAAAAGCCCCAGCCACAGAAATGCTGACGCGTGGATGTCTATTGGTCCCGGTTGGTGCCACCAACCGGGACCAAAGGCCCTCCTGCCTGGGCTCCGCGCACAGACCACGTGGAGGCCCATCTGTCCCGGTTCTGGACTGAACCGGGACTAAAAGGACAGGACATTAGTAACGACCCTTTAGTCCCGGTTCAGGAACCGGGACAAAAGATCCTTATGAACCGAGACAATAGGCCCGTTTTCTACTAGTGCTTACAAAGCATCGTAGAATGACCATACTATTCTCTTACTCGACTTATTATCTAAAGTGAAAGGGAAACACCAACCAAGCGAGACAAAGAACCAGCCCGATTGCCGAAATGGTAGACCAGTGAAGAGCACATTTAACAAAAATGAAAATTTTCTCCAGCAACAATTAAGAGGAAACTATATTTATACAACATATGCTTAACTAGGATCCTTCTAGTGATGTCACCGAGCATCTATATGCAAGAGTCGTCTCGATCCAATACCACATCCGTCTCTTAACTGTGACTTAGAATGTTGCACATGATGCATCGGTGGATGCTAATGGAAAACCAAAGAAGAGAAGAACTAGTTTTTTGTATGCTGCATATACTCCCGGCTTCTGTATCAATAGATGCATACAACCATTTTTATTTATTATTCAACAAATGTCAAACAAAAACATATATCAAGCCATCTGAAACCATCACTCACACCTACAAAATTTGATAGTATGAAGTGCTCTCACTCCTCATATGTAAAACCGATGTCGTCTCCTATCCATCCATCTAACGTATCGAAACCAATAGCCGATGCAGTAAACCTAAAGCGTACACCACATGCACACGTTTTAGAAGCCGTCATCATCATCGGACCGCTGACCCATCTTCATAAGAGAGATCTGCATCATCATTGTCAGTCCGTCCATCCGTCGACGCCACCATGGCGCCCAACGGTACCACCGCCATGCGCTCGTCCATCCAGACGCGAAAATTCTGGAGGATCTGTCGTTCATAGCACCTGCCGACCAGGCATGACACAAAGTAGCACCAATAGGCTAGGCATGACTTGACATCTCCGCCGAAACTCCATGCAAGGTGAAGCCGCTCCACCTTCTGCCTCTGTCTTCCAGCGCTGCTCCACAAATGATGCTCCCAAGAGAGAAACGACACAACAGTACCGCCATCGTCTGATCTAGAAGACCATATCCTCGGGTTTCCCCTGGAGCAGCACAAGTGGGTCGACAGAAGTTACACGACGATGCCTTCATCAAGGTAACGGCGCAGAACAACGCCATTGCCTGCCATCAGCTCGGTTTTCACCGACAACTCTGTCTTCCCGACTCGCAGCCGGGAGTAGATGACGGATCTCGAGATCTGACCATCCAGCCTCAGGCCGACCAGCTCCGACGGAGGAGATGGCCACCACCGCCGAATGTGCCAGCCAGATCAGATCTGACCAGAGGCGTCGCTGAACAGTCCACCAGGCCCTCCACGCCGCCGCCGCCGACCGTAGCTACCGCCCTTCCCGGCACAGTGACGCGTCGCGCTTGCAGCCGCCGCCCGAGGCAGGGCAGGCCACCACGCCGTCGCCTACCGCAGCCATCGCCGCCACGCCGCATAGATTGGATCAGCCGCGCCACCACGTGTTTAGGGGCCCCACACCACCCCTAAGACGCTGGAGAGAGGGAGTCCACCGCCGCCGCGGCCGGCCTCCGGGCTTAGCCCGGCGGCGTCCTCCGACGGCAGCGGAGGAAGGGGAAGAGGGAGATCGCGTCCCCAATGGCAAGGGTTTGGGCGCCGCCCGAGTCGCCCTAGCGGGGGACGACCCAGGTGATGAAGCCATGTACTTAGGGTAGGGGCACGGGCCTGTCCAAAGAGCCCTACCCTGGGACATCCCTAGGAGAAGTCACCTTTCAATCGACTTGAAGGTATCCCACTCGACGGGTTCAAGACACTCGACCATGAAGCCAACCACTTGACTGCCAGGAGACCTCAAGTCACTCCGCAGGTGAACGGTCGGCTATTAAGTAGTCTTTATGGCCATTATCACACTTTATTAGGGGCGTTACCAGTAACGCCCAACCTTAAATGTACCTTAAACCCTGCACTACTGAGGGCAGGAGGGGGCCGGCGAACTCTATATAAGCCACCCCCCTCCTCAGTATGAAGGGTTCGCACCTCTGTTATTCACACGCCAGTAATCCAATCGACTGCCTCCGGGCACCGAGACGTAGGGCTGTTACTTCCTCCGCGAAGGGCCTGAACTCGTACATCTTGGTGTGTTTACAACTTCCCAATAGCTGAGATCTAGCCTCTCCATACATACCGCCCTACATCACTGTCAGAGCTAGAACCACGACAGTTGGCGCCCACCGTGGGGCAGGAATCTTAGCGCCTGATTGGAGAAGTTGCGATTTTTCTGATCCCTTTGATCATGGTTTCGTGCGGAGTTTTGGTGGAGGGCCGCGAGATCCGCCTCGGCGCGCTCACGTTCATCGCCGACGACTCCGCCTGGCTTCAGGAGGCGCCACTCGACATCGACGCGCTCCCTGTCCGCGGCGCGACGCATTTCCGCGCATGCGTTCGTGGCGTCCTCCTGCGGCAGCCGTCGACCCAGTATCGGTCGGCCCCCGTATCGTCTCCTCGCTCTGTCTCCCACCGGCACAAGCGCTCTGGTCGGTCGAGACTTCAGAGGTGGGTGAGGCATGTTGTGGCTCGCCAGTCGGCCGCCCCGCAAGTCGCGGCAATCGAGCCCGACGAATCTCTCTGCGGCCTGTTCGACCTGTCGACTGGCTCCGCGGAAACCGCATCCGAGTGCGACAGCAGCGACCCAGCGGCTGAGATTCTGGCGGTCGATGGAACGCACAGTCCTCCCGGTTTCCCTCGCGCTGATGGAGGCGCGGGTGGGGGCGACCTATCGCATCCCCACGATGAGTATCTCCCCGAACCTCTCACGTCATTACAGCGAGAGGAGCTTCACCGCCGGAACATGGACGCACTCCCCACTCCTATCGTCGAAGAGACCCCCGAGGCCCGGGCCTTGGAGGACGCGTGCTTGGCTAATTTGGCCGAGCACACTCGAATGGAGAATCTCCAGCAAGCACTCGACGAGCAAGCGCGTCAGCGGGCTCCCGAGTCTAGTCGACGCCAGCTCTTCCGCCGACGCAGGTATACCGAACCCCAGTTCAGAATTTGGCCGCCGCGGCCCGTATAGCAGAATCGATTCAGCCCTCCCAGTCGGAGGCTGGCAGGGGCTTGTTACAGATCAGAGCGTTGCTCCGGGCGGCGGGAAACCAGAATTCCGTTGTTTCTCAGTCGCGGAATAGGATCCACAGTCGATCCGTTGCAACAGATACAGTCCAGTCGGCTCACAGCCCGAGGTCGCCCCCGAGGCGTGAGGGACGTGGTGACCGGCATGATCAGTACAGGAGGAACGAGCAGTATGATCACCGATCCGATTGTGATGATCGACGTCGAGTGCCAACCCCTCCCCCGAGGAGTGGGTCATATGCGCCTCGACATCGAGATGACAGACGCCCTCATAGCGTTGGGCAGAGGATTCTAGTCGACCCCAGGGACCCAGGCTTTGACGCGAGATCTGTCCTCGTTCAAGGTTTGGTTGACAGGAACAGGGCTCATCGGGAAGGCCAGAACAGGGATGCGCCCGCCAGCAGCAGAGTACGCGTTTCAGGTCCAGAGTGTTTCAGTCGAGCCATCAGGGCCGCAGTGATTCCTCCCAACTTTCGGTTGGCGACTGGAGTCAGCAAGTTCACCGGTGAGTCTAAGCCTGACACTTGGCTCGAAGATTACCGAGTGGCTGTACAGATTGGCGGTGGCAATGATGAGGTGGCCATGAAGCATTTGCCTCTCCTGTTAGAGGGCTCGGCCAGAGCGTGGCTGAATCAGTTAGCACCCAGCAGCATCTACACTTGGGAGGATCTCTCTCGAGTGTTTGTCACAACCTTTGAGGGAACATGAAAGCGACCCGTAGGCCTTACAGAATTGCGGTCTTGCGTGCAGAAGCCGAGTGAAACTCTGAGGGATTACATTCAGAGGTGGATCACTTTGCATCACACAGTTGAGAACGTACCGGATCACCAAGCAGTTTGTGCCTTTAAAGAAGGCGTCAAGAACAGAGAGTTGAACCTGAAGTTCGGTCGGACCGGAGAAATGTCCCTGAATCGGATGATGGAAATTGCCACCAAATACGCTAACGGAGAAGATGAAGATCGACTCCGGAGTGGCAAGCAGAAAGCAGTCGCCCAGGAAACCGGAGGCAATTCCAGTCGGAAGCAGAAGCGGAAGGCCGAGCCAGCCGCCCCTGGGGAGGCCCTGGCCGTAACCCAGGGAAATTTCAAGGGAAAACCCAAAGGCCCCTGGAAGCCCAAGAAAGTAAAGGATCAAGATGGAAATGATGTTTTGGATCTGCCATGTCACATCCACACCAAGAAAGATGAAGAGGGTAATTTTATTTACCCAAAGCATACCACTCGACAGTGCCGGCTCCTGATCCAGCAGTTTCAGGGCAAACAGCCCAAAGATAAGGAAAAAGAGTCGGACAGAGTTGAGGACAAGGAGGATAGCGACGATGGATACCCCCAAATCAATTCCACCCTGATGATTTTTGCTGATGTCGAAAGCAAGAGTCGACTGAAAGTCATTAACCGTGAGGTGAATATGGTTGCTCCGGCAACACCCAGTTATCTGAAGTGGTCCCAGACTGCCATCACATTCGACCAGTCCGATCACCCTACGCACATTGCCACCCCTGGGAGGCAAGCTTTGGTGGTCGACCCAGTTGTCGAAGGCACTCGACTGACCAAAGTCCTGATGGATGGTGGTAGTGGCCTGAACATATTGTATGCCGAAACATTGAAAGGGATGGGCATTGCGATGTCCAGGATCAGCGCCAGCAACATGAGCTTCCATGGAGTCATTCCTGGAAAGAAAGCCGAGTCACTCGGCCAGATTGCTCTCGACATGGTTTTCGGTGATTCAAAGAATTACCGCAAGGAAAAGTTGACGTTTGAGGTTGTGGAATTCCAAAGTGCTTATCATGCTATTCTGGGCCGGCCAGCTTATGCACGCTTCATGGCTCGACCGTGCTACGTGTATCTCAAGTTGAAGATGCCCGGCCCCAGAGGTGTGATCACCGTTACCGGCAATCGGAAGAAAGCAGAGGAGTGTTTTCAGAAAGGATCGAAGATTGCTGACGCTCAGATGGCAGTTGTTGAGCTACAAGAGTACCAGAAGACTGCTGACCCGAGTGAATTGCTACGAGCCAAGAAGCCTGCTTCAGAATCTGCTTTTCAGTCGTCCAGTGAAACTAAGACAGCTCACATTCACCCGACCGACCCCGACGCTGCTCTGACTCACATCTCAACAATGCTCGACTCCAAATAGGAAGAAGCGCTCATCCAGTTCCTCCGTGAGAACTGGGACGTCTTCGCATGGAAGCCTTCTGACATGCCTGGAGTTCCCAGGGGGCTGGCTGAGCACCGTCTACGAGTCGACCCGAAGTTCAAGCCCGTGAAAGAACATCTTCGACGGTCCGCCGTCCAGAAGAGGAAAGCTATTGGCGAGGAGGTGGCTCGGCTCTTAGCAGCAGAGTTCATCTGAGAGATTTACCACTCCGAGTGGCTCGCCAATGTTGTCATGGTCCCCAAGAAGGACAAGTCACTTCGCATGTGCATTGACTTTAAACACATCAATCGGGCCTGCCCGAAAGATCATTTCCCTCTCCCCCGCATCGACCAGGTAGTGGACTCGACCGCGGGGTGTGAGCGTTTGTCTTTCCTAGATGCTTATTCAGGGTACCATCAGATCCGTCTGTATGGACCCGACGAGATCAAAACGGCTTTCATCACCCCATTTGGGTGCTTCTGTTATGTCACCATGCCCTTCGGCCTCAAGAATGCTGGAGCCATGTTCATGAGGATGATTCAGAAGTGTTTGTTCACTCAGATCAGTCGGAACGTAGAAGCATACATGGATGATATTGTGGTTAAGTCACGGAAAGGTTCCGACCTACTGATTGACCTTGCTGAAACCTTTGCTAACCTCAGGGGATACGATATCAAGCTCAATCCATCAAAGTGCACATTCGGAGTTCCAGGTGGGAAGTTACTCGGTTTTCTCGTTTCCGAACGAGGAATCGATGCCAATCCTGAGAAAGTTGGCACCATACTCCGGATGAAGAAGCTCACAGGTTGCTTGGCCGCTCTAAGTCGATTCATTTCTCGTCTCGGTGAAAAGGCATTGCCTCTCTACCGACTGATGAAGAAGTCTGACAAGTTCGAGTGGACTCCAGAAGCTGACGCAGCGTTTGCAGAGCTCAAAGCTCTGCTCTCCACCCAGCCGGTGCTTGCTGCCCAATCAGTAAAGAGCCTCTGCTGCTGTACATTGCGGCCACGGGACAAGTTGTCAGTACAGTACTCACGGTCGAGCGGGAAGAAGAAGGAAAAGCCTTCAGAGTTCAGCGCCCAGTATATTATGTGTCTGAAGTTTTGACCCCTTCGAAGCAAAGATATCCCCATTACCAGAAGCTTGTATATGGGATCTACATGACCACGAAGAAGGTTGCACACTACTTCTCTGACCATTCCATTACAGTCGTCAGCGACGCTCCACTATCAGAGATTTTGCACAACAGAGATGCAACTGGTCGAGTGGCTAAGTGGGCGATTGAACTCCTTCCCCTAGATATCAAGTTTGAAGAAAAGAAGGCTATCAAGTCCCGAGCAATTGCAGATTTCGTCGCCGAGTGGATTGAACAGCAACTTCCGACTCAAGTTCACTCGGAGCACTGGACCATGTTCTTCGATGGATCTAAGATGCTGAATGGTTCCGGTGCTGGGGTAGTATTGGTCTCCCCCCGAGGAGATAAGCTCAGATATGTTCTCCAGATTCACTTCGATTCCTCCAACAATGAAGCAGAATATGAAGCACTCTTGTACGGGTTGCGCATGACCATTTCACTCGGCGTCCGGCGCCTCATGGTCTACGGCGACTCAGATTTGGTGGTTAATCAGGTGATGAAGGAGTGGGACGTCAGAAGCCCAGCTATGACTGGCTATTGCAACGCAGTAAGAAAGCTAGAAAAGAAATTCGAGGGGTTAGAGCTTCATCACATCCCCCGACTGAAAAATCAAGCAGCAGATGATCTGGCAAAGATAGGCTCCAAGAGAGAAGCCATTCCCAGCAATGTGTTTTTGGAGCACATCCGCTCGCCGTCAGTCCAGGAGGATCCCTTCGCAGAAGAAGCCCCGCAACCGAAAAGTGCCACAGATTCGACTGAAGTCAAAATTCCTGCTGTGGTCGACCTAGTCATGGAGGTCTTGGCTATCACTCCCGACTGGATGGTACCATACATCGTGTATATCTTGAGGAAAGAACTCCCGAAGGACGAGGAAGAGGCTCGACAGATCGTCCGCCGATCCAAGGCCTTCACAGTCATAAAGGGACAGTTGTATAGGGAAAGCGCGACTGGAATCGGTCAGAAATGCATAACACCAGAAGAGGGTCAGATGATCCTTAATGATATCCACTCGGGGACCTGTGGTCACCATGCGTCCTCTCGGACCATTGTGGCTAAAGCATACCGAGCAGGATTTTACTGGCCAAGAGCAAATGAGATGGCAAAAGAGATTGTCGACAAGTGTGGAGGTTGCCAGTTCTACTCGAACATGTCACACAAGCCTGCATCAGCCCTGAAGACCATTCCACTCGTCTGGCCCTTTGCTGTCTGGGGACTGGACATGGTCGGTCCACTGAGAACAGGCAGGAGCGGATTCACGCATGTGCTTGTGGCAGTCGACAAGTTCACCAAATGGATTGAAGCCAAGCCTATCAAGAATCTCGATGCTTGCACTGCTATCAGTTTCGTCAGAGGGCTAACGTTCAGATATGGGGTCCCGCATAGCATCATCACCGACAATGGGTCAAACTTCGATTCAGACAAGTTCAGAGCTTTTTGCGCCTCTCAAGGCACGCGAGTCGACTACGCGTCGGTCGCGCATCCTTAGTCGAATGGACAAGCTGAAAGAGCAAATGGTCTGATTCTCAAAGGATTGAAGCCTCGATTGATGCGTGATCTCAAGCACGCAGCAGGCGCTTGGGTCGACGAACTTCCGTCGGTTTTGTGGGGGCTGAGGACCACCCCGAACCGATCGACCGGAAGAACACCATTTTTTCTGGTTTACGGAGCTGAAGTCGTCCTGCCGAGTGATCTACTTCACAACGCCCCCAGAGTCAAGCTTTATAACGAAGACGAAGCAGAGCAAGCCCGGCAAGACGCAGTCGACCTCCTAGAAGAGGAGAGGGAAATGGACATGATCAGGTCGACCATCTATCAGCAAGACTTGCGTCGATTCCATGCCAGAAATGTGAAGAGCCGAGCCTTCCAGGAAGGAGATTTGATCCTCCGAGTGGATCAACAGAAACCACACAAACTTGCTCCTACCTGGGAAGGCCCCTTCATCGTCACCAGAGTCCTCCACAATGGAGCATATCACCTCTACAATGTTGATCACCAGATCGACGAGCCACGAGCTTGGAATGCGGAACTGCTCCGCCCCTTTTACACTTGAGTTCTCCCTTGGGCGAAATGTAATAAAAAATTATTTTTACCAAAGACAAGAGCGTCCCAATAATTGCTGTCACCCTTGTTTGCATACGAAATCCCCCAGTGGGTGACTTAGCTGCGAATCCGTTTCGCCTAAGTTTGAAAAAATCCTACCGAGTGGAGAGCAATCCTCCCACTCGGGGGCTTAGCTGCAGTCCAGTACTCGCCTAAGTTCTCCCACTTAGAGACTTAGCTACAGTCAGGCGCTCGCCTAAGTTTGAAAAAATCCTACCGAGTGGAGAGCAATCCTCCCACTCGGGGGCTTAGCTGCAGTCCAGTACTCGCCTAAGTTCTCCCACTTAGAGACTTAGCTGCAGTCAGGCACTCGCCTAAGTTTGAAAAAATCCTACCGAGTGGAGAGCAATCCTCCCACTCGGGGGCTTAGCTGCAGTCCAGTACTCGCCTAAGTTCTCCCACTTAGAGATTTAGCTGCAGTCAGGCACTCGCCTAAGTTTAAAAAGATCCTACCGAGTGGAGAACAATCCTCCCACTCGGGGGCTTAGCTGCAGTCCAGTACTCGCCTAAGTTCTCCCACTTAGAGACTTAGCTGCAGTCAGGCACTCACCTAAGTATTTGAAAATCCTACCGAGTGGAGAGCAAACCTCCCACTCGGAGGCTTAGCCGCAGCCCAGCGCTCGCCTAAGTATATAAAAATCCTACCGAGTGGAGAGCAAACCTCCCACCCGGGGGCTTAGCTGCAGTCCAACCACTCGCCTAAGTATTTGAAAATCCTACCGAGTGGAGAGCAAACCTCCCACTCGGAGGCTTAGCCGCAGCCCAGCGCTCGCCTAAGTATATAAAAATCCTACCGAGTGGAGAGCAAACCTCCCACCCGGGGGCTTAGCTGCAGTCCAACCACTCGCCTAAGTATTTGAAAATCCTACCGAGTGGAGAGCAAACCTCCCACTCGGAGGCTTAGCCGCAGCCCAGCGCTCGCCTAAGTATATAAAAATCCTACCGAGTGGAGAGCAAACCTCCCACCCGGGGGCTTAGCTGCAGTCCAACCACTCGCCTAAGTATTTGAAAATCCTACTGAGTGGAGAGCAAACCTCCCACTCGGAGGCTTAGCTGCAGCCCAGCGCTCGCCTAAGTATATAAAAATCCTACCGAGTGGAGAGCAAACCTCCCACCCAGGGGCTTAGCTGCAGTCCAAGCACTCGCCTAAGTATTTGAAAATCCTACCGAGTGGAGAGCAAACCTCCCACTCAGAGGCTTAGCTGCAGCCCAGCACTCACCTAAGTATATAAAATCCTACCGAGTGGAGAGCAAACCTCCCACCCGGGGGCTTAGCTGCAGTCCAAGCACTCGCCTAAGCGATTAGAAATCCTACCGAGTGGCGAGCCAAACTCCCACTCGGGGGCTTAGCTGCAGCCCAGTGCTCGCCTAAGTGTTTAAAAATCCTACTGAGTGGAGAGCAAACCTCTCACTCTGAGGCTTAGCTGCAGCCCAGTGCTCGCTTAAGTACAAGACACAACCCAATCCGCGAGTCGACTGCTACCTCCTCCTTCGAAGCGGCGCCGCAAATACAAGGTTATTCCAAGTGAAGATCAAGTTCCGCTCGACGAATCAAACCATGAAGATATTCAACGAGAAATCAAGATCAGATAAAGCCTAAAAGGTCCCAGACCTCAGATCAAAGTACTCGAGCCCTCGGCTCGGCGGAGTTTAACGGTTACAAATCCACTCGGCATTCCGAGGCAAATTTAAAGTGAAGCATGAAAGTTTTTCATTCCTCAGGAGGAGGACTGGAAGGGGCGACGAACTCGTCCAAGTCGATCCCGTCTGCGATTCGAGTGGCAGCAGCAATAAAAGTCTTCATGGAGTCCTGAAAGTTGTGCTTCCTTGTATTGGCAACTTGGATGGCGGCCAGCTTTTCTTCTCGCGCCTCCTTGCAATGGACGCGGACCAGAGACAGGGCGACATCGGCACCACATCTAGCAGAAGATTTCTTCCATTCCGCCACTCAACCCGGGACTTCATTCAGTCGGACCATCAGGGACTCAAGGTCGTTCTGAAGTGTCGTTCCGGGCCAGAGTGATGTGTCGATCCGCGACATCGCAACCTTCAGCCGAGCAAGATAATCAACAACGCTGGTAACACGAGACTCCAGCCGGAGCACGTTCATAGCAGCCTCGTCCTTCACGAGAGAATTGGCGGGGTCCAAGCCTGGATCCACTCGACTGGTTTCCTCTTCGAAGCTCTGGCAGAATTCTGCAAACGCGATTCAAGAATAAGACAGTGGCCGTACGTGGGCTCGGTAACTACAAGACAGCCGGGTTGGAATAATTACCTTCGAGCATGACAAACAGCTTCTTGGCGAGTCCACCGAGATAAGCCTCCAGATCTTTTACCTTCCCCGCCAGCTCACCCGCCTTGTCGTGTAGAGCCATCTTTTCTTTCTTCAGTCGACTAGAATCTCGATTAGCTGCCTCGAGAGCAGCTTTCAGTCTGGAGTTCTCTTGTTCAAGAGCTCCGACCGAAGCCAGTTTCTCTTCTGCGAGCTTCGTTTTGCTCGAGACCTCCTTCTGTGCCTCTGCAAGATCTCGATCCTTCTTCTTCAGAGTTTCCTCCAGTTTATCTGCGGCGCGTCGAGTGGAACCAACATCAAGAATGGACAAAAAAAGCCACCCGTTAAGAATGGAGAACCTCACCAGCCATACCTTTTGCTTCTTCTTGCGCCTTCTTCAAATTCTCCTGGGCAAGCTTCAAGTTAAGGTTGAGCTGGATCTGCTGATTCTCCAACTTAGTATAGCGAGCTACAAGTTCGCAAGATTTCTGTAAAAAGAAAAATCAGTCGACAGACGTCCAAGACAAGTTGCTTCCGAGCAACCAAGAGACAATGATGACGTTTCTAAGACTACAGCCGAATCAAGAACATTCGGCAGTAGTCTCGGGGGCTACACCCAGTGGGTGCACTCAGCGTGCCCCCACTGTTAAAAAACAGAGAAGAAGTCGACTGCCCACAGTCGACTGGATACAGTCCCATTCGACATAGCCCGACCAGACCGAGTGAAGAAATACAGCTACAGCAACACAATACAAAGACTACAGTCGACTGCCCGCAGTCCACCGTAGTCTCGGGGACTACACCCAGTGGGTGCACTTAGCGTGCCCCCACTCGTCCAAGGATTGGCAGACACACCCAGTGGGTGTACAGATACAAAGATCTTCGGAAAAGAGATTCTTTAAACAGCATATCATAACAGACCAAACATTGAGTCGACTGACCTGGACGTTGCTCTGAAGAGCCGAGCTCGTGTCATAAGCTGCTTGGTTGGCCTCCCGAGCCAACTTCACTTGCTCCATCATGATCCCCGCCTGACGTATAGCCTCTTTTGCAGCAGCCGCTTGGTCCTCAGGGACGGGGTATGCGGCAAAAAGCGAAGACGGATCCGCAGTCGACGACGAGGGCCGCGCGCTCGCCAGAGGAACGGCGAAGGTCACAGAAGCCCGAGTGGTGTCACCACCATCCCGAGCTACGGCCTCGGACGCCGGAGCGGATTGGGAGGTCTTGTCAGCCGACGCCCTCTTGTGCCTCCTCACTCTCAACGGACCGTTGTCGTCGTCATCCGGGAGGTCGATAACATGAGGAGGGGCTACAAAGGAAACATTCAATCGACCAGGGTTGCAATAAATGTTTAGTCGACTCAAAGCGGAACGTCAGTAATCGTACCAGGGTTGGAGGTAACAGCATCCTCCATCTCTTGGTCGTCGTCCTTGGAGGAGATCTCAAAAGTAGCAGCGCTGCAAGCCTCGAAAGTCAGTCGGTTGGCTCAATGGATCGACCAAGGATCCGTCCACGGTCGACAAAGGAAAAACAATTTTTATTATTACCCAGAAATGGTGGGGACGGCCATCTTCATCTTGGGCAGAGCCTTGGGCGGCTTGGACGGCGCTGCGCACGGGTGCTTGGGAGCCTTTTCAGTCGGCGTAGGAGAAGAGGTCCGAGGGTGTTTCGACGACTGCCCAACAGGAGCAGTCGCACTACCACGCTCCCGCGTTGGATCGTGTATGAGCTTGGATCGCCCCTCCGGGCGGGGGGGTTCAACCTCCTCCTCCTCCTCTTCGCTGGAGTCGACGTCGTCGCCTCCCTCTCCTTCACCGTCGGACTCCCACTCGCCTGGATCATCCCCGCTCTCACCTCCGCTCGCCTCCCCTTCCTCAGTTGGCCCCTGTGCCCCATTGGGCGTCGAGTACATCTCAGTAGTCGCCTGAAAAACAACAAACAAGACAAAGGTCAATCGACCAACTCAAAGAAGACCAATAAAGAAAAACAAGATCTCAGTCAGGAGCATAAAGACATACCTGGTCCACGTCGTACGAGTTGTCGAGTGGAATTACCCTCCTGGCTCCTCGGGGGTTGTCCTTGTTTCCTGTGATGCTCGACAGCCACCCCTCCAGCATCTCATCGGTGACCTCCTCCGGGTGGATCCGAGTGGTGTCGTCGAGACCCGAGTACAGCCACATCGGGTGGTCACGAGCCTGGAGCGGTTGGATGCGCCTCCGGAGGAAGACCTCCAGCAAATCCATACCCGTCACGCCCTCACGGACAAGCTCAACCACTCGACCGGCCAGCACTTTGACTTGGGCCCTTTCCTCCGGCGCCACTTTCAGAGAAGCAGGCTTTTCAGCTCGGTCGAGTGAGAAAGGGGGGAGACCAGTCGACTGTCCTGGGGTCGCCTGGTCTTGACAGTAGAACCAGGTCGCCTGCCAGCCACGGAC
Organism: Triticum urartu; assembly: GCF_003073215.2. NCBI lineage: Eukaryota > Viridiplantae > Streptophyta > Magnoliopsida > Poales > Poaceae > Triticum > Triticum urartu. The sequence continues at coordinate 423,435,923 of NC_053022.1, read as the reverse complement.
CGACTCCGGGAAAGTGATAGATGGAAAACAACTCTTTCCCCTCGTCTGGATCGCCAGGCCCCCACACAGCTGGATCACCTGCGTCCTTTCATCACTCGACTTGGCCTTCTTAACCGATTGAGAACGGCAGGTAAAGATGTGCTTGAAGATACCCCAATGGGGGCGGTGACCCAAGAAACCCTCACACATAGAAATGAAAGCAGCGAGGTATACGATGGAGTTGGGAGTGAAGTGGTGAAGCTGCGCTCCGAAGAAGTTTAGGAAGCTCCGGAAAAAAGGATGGGGCGGCAGAGAAAACCCGCGGTCGACATGGGTGGCTAAGAGCACGCACTCACCGTCGCGGGGCTGAGGTTCGATCTCTCTCCCCGGGAGACGCGCGGCTTCGTGGGGAATGACCCCCCCCCCCCCCTCGACCATGTCGTTGAGATCTTCTTGCCGGATCACCGACGGCATCCAATCTCCTTGGATCCAGCCTCGGGGCAGAGCAGACCTTGAGGAGGATCCGCCCCGAGCGGACCTCTTCCCTTTCCCCTGCGCCGCCGCCTTCTTCGCGCGCTCCAGGGCAGATGTCTTGTCCTTCGCCATCGTCGTCGGCAAACCTTGCACGGACCCGCGGCGCTAGGGTGAGGACGGAGGTGGCGGAGGAACTCGCGAAGGGAGGGAGGAAGAAGCAAGCGCACTGTTTGGAAACCCCGAGCCGGCAACTTATAAGGGGCCGCTTTCGAGTGGCTGACTGGTAGGCCCAGGCTATCCAGTCAAATCCCGCAACAGACGCGCGCGCAGTACGTGGCGAAAAAGGCGACGCGAGGATCGAGGAGCTTCCACTTTATCGCTTCCTATTACTGCGGCCACTCCCGCCCCGCGCGCTTCCCGAAATCTGAATCCCGCGACACCCGCGGGCCACAGAACAACTTGCTAAAATAGAGGACCCCGCTCGCGCCGACACTCGTTATGTCACACATAAAGAAATTCACTCGACGAAAGGCCTGGAATGGATCAAGGCGACTGAAAGAGGTTGATGACGTCATCCGTGATGGTTGGCCCAAAACGAGGTGCTCGCATAGCCCGAAGAACCGGTCGGAAAGATCTCCAACTCTTTCCCCACTCTAACCTCGATCCATTTGGGGGCTAATGATGAAGCCATGTACCTAGGGTAGGGGCACGGGCCTGTCCAAAGAGCCCTACCCTGGGACATCCCAAGGAGAAGTCACCTTTCAATCGACTTGAAGGTATCCCACTCGACGGGTTCAAGACACTCGACCATGAAGCCAACCACTCGACTGCCAGGAGACCTCAAGTCACTCCGCAGGCGAACGGTCGGCTATTAAGTAGTCTTTATGGCCATCATCACACTTTATTAGGGGCGTTACCAGTAACGCCCAACCTTAAATGTACCTTAAACCCTGCACTACTGAGGGCAGGAGGGGCCCGACGAACTCTATATAAGCCACCCCCCTCCTCAGTATGAAGGGTTCGCACCTCTGTTATTCACACGCCAGTAATCCAATCGACCGCCTCCGGGCACCGAGACGTAGGGTTGTTACTTCCTCCGCGAAGGGCCTGAACTCATACATCTTGGTGTGTTTACAACTTCCCAATAGCTGAGATCTAGCCTCTCCATACATACCGCCCTACATCACTGTCAGAGCTAGAACCATGACACCGGGTGCCTGACAGGCCCAAGATCTTGAAATTGGGGGAGAATTTCACTTCCCCGGCCTCTGCACCAGCTAGGGATGCATACGGCCTTTTAAGTATGAGTACTAGGATTTATAATCTCGGTTACGCACCGAGCCTAATCCTCAATGATAAATGCATGAGTACGAGAAAAGCCTAGTCCTCAAGATTAAATATTAACCTAAATTCGCCTCCGTGTGAATTTGAACCAGGTGTTGGGTTTGTACATCCACTCCCCCAACCAATTGAGCTAGGCTCACTCCCCCAAACACCAACGACATGTATGCCACCATCGAGTGTTTGCTAATCATCCTAAGCATATACACATTGTCAAAGGCAGAGGACGAAAGAAAATTAAGGTGTGGCAAAGTTTTAAGGAAATATTGAGTTGCATGCACCAACCAGTTCAACTCAAAAGCTTAAGCTCATGAGGAAAGGTGGACAATTCACTTATACTTCAACACTTCCCCTCACGTGCAGGCTCCCTCAGGCCGCATACGTGGATATTAGAGTGGGCTGTAATTATTTTAATTAACGCGCCTGCCAGGATTCGAACTCAAGATCTCTGGCTCTGATACCATATTGTGTTGCATGCACCAACCAGTTCAACTCAAAAGCTTAAGCTGATGAGGAAAGGTGAACAATTCACTTATACTTCAACAGGAAAGAATTTTTTTGATGCAAAACTAGAAGAGTCAATATATACACGCTACTCCTATTTTTATGTGATTCTCAGATCAACATAAAATTTTCACTAAATAACTACAATTCCACAATACGAGCTGTTAAAATTCAGAGAAACATACCTATGCCTCTGTCATTTTCCATTGGCTTTACTGGCCCCTTGCCTTTCCTCTCCATCTTCTTCTGGGGACAACACAACTCTACACTGCGCCCTGCTGGCTGTGAACGAGGGCTCGGTGTTGCCGTCCGCTTAGGCCACTCCCTCCCCCGCCACTCCCAGCGCCCCAGCCGTCCTCGACCGCCCCGTCGTGCGCCGGTGACCGCTCTGCGTCGTGTTGGCTTGTTGCCGCCGCGCTGTAGGTTTGGAATTGGGTGTGACCGAGTGGGGCATGTGCGTCGTGTGTCTGTGTGTGTGCGTTTTTTTTTTCGAGGCAAACCTGTGCGTGTGCCTCGTGGTTTTTTTTTTAGGTGAACTAGGGATTTATTCAACAATCACAGAAGGAATACAAATAATGTCTGGTGGGTTCCCTAGCCACAGGTGGCGCCCAGCAGGGAGTGACAAAGCCGCCTTTGCCAAGGCATGTGCTTCAAAGTTTGCCTCCCTGTTCTCAAACCGAAAAGTAATGCTAACAAAATCTGTAGCTCTATCTCTAATTTCATTCAAAACTAAAGCATAAGAAGAAGAACTCGAAGCTCCGTTGATGTCTTGTATAACCTGGATGCAATCAGACGCTATTATTGCATGTGTCAGAATCAAGTCTTGCGCTAGGGCAAGAGCCTCATTGCATGCTTGAGCTTCCAGGCATGGAGCGTCAACCAACCCATCAAATACCACCGCAGATGCTCCAAGGTAATTGCCATGTTGATCCCTGCAAACAGCGGCTGCAGCTCCCGTCGTACCCTGGCAGGAAATAGCACCATCAGCATTAATTTTCGCCGTGTTTCCCTCGGGTGGGATCCATGTTTGAGTTCTTGGCTTCGCAGCATGTGGCTGTCTCGTCGATGTCCTTGTGGTGGCAATTTCTAAGTCCTGCAAGTATCGGTTTACAAAGCACATCGTTGACATGGGACTTTGATACTCATCATCATGTATCGCTCTCCGTCAAGCCTACCATATTGCCCACATGGTGATCAAAACTCTCGCGAGGTCATGTTGATTCACCGTGTCAAACAACCAGAACAACCAGAGTCTTGCATCATCACTTTTGTTGGATATCACGTGCTCAAGAATCTCCTCATCTCCGAGCGCCCACACACAACGCGCCATCCTGCATTCAAACAAAGAATGGCGCCAAATATCAACCTCTTCTGGTGTGTGTTGAGCGCTCGCTGGTTCGTGGCCCAACTGCCTCTCAGGCCCATTTTCTCTGTTTAGTGAACGGGATTCTTTCTCCTTTCTCTGTGTTAGCGATTTTCGACTAGAGCGAGCGTAGCCAGCAGTCGAGAGCAGTATAGGCATACGTATAAAAAATATCTTGCACCCAATTAAGGTGTGGCGGCCGCCACCCCTTGCCCACCGGAGTCCTCCACCAGTGCACATTGTGTATAGTCTTGGATATACGGATAGGTAATACAATCCTCCATTCTTTAAATAGTACCCTACCATGCACCATCCAGTTGGAAATAGGCAATAAGCAATAGGCAACGGGTGTTGGTGTTGGTGGCCTACTACCCGCTAGCCGGGGAGGTCGTGGCCAACGCTGCAGGGGAACCGGAGCTGCTGTGCAGCGGCCGCGGCGTGGACTTCGTGGAAGCTACCGCTGACGGAACCCAGCTGCAGGAGGTGCGGCTCGCTCTGCCGGACGAGAGCGCCGAGAAACTGGTGCCTGCCAAGAAGGCCGGCGTGATATCTGTTCAGGTATAGTATGATAAGGAAGCGACTATCTGAAGATAATCCTGACAAAAAGTTGCATTAAGTTAATGGACAAGGCTACATCACGCATGGGCTTCCTCTCCCCTCACATGTTGCCATGTCAGCCTGGCCAAAAGTTTTCTCGATATTTTCCAGGTTAACACTCTTTTAGACGAAGTTCATTAAGTGACTGAAACGAAAACAACTGACTTGTGGCCAGAATGTAAGCCCCTTGAGTTTTTAGTTTAACGTTGACCTAATAAATTATGAATCATACTCCCTCCCTTTATGTTTAAAGGGGCTCATTCAAAATGCTAAAGCTGCGGTCAGTTTGTCACGGATGGAAAGCGTGTCCATCCCCTATTAATCCAAACTAACCCCTTATTTTTTCCATGTCTGCCCGTATCTTTGATACAGGGAAGTAACTTAGACTAGTGACATACATATGTTAGTAGTCTATGTTACTACCTTTATAGTGGGGAATAACATATATGTAGTGTCATACAACACTTTATTTATTATCTTATAGACTCATCTTGTTTTGGTATGTGTGATGTTACTCATAGTTAGTAGTCTATGTTACTATCTCTATAATGGGGAGTAACATATGTGTAGTTTCATACGACACTTTATTTATTATCTTCTAGACTCATCTTGTTTTGGTATGTCTGATGTTACTCATAGTATAAGTAACTAGCTATGTTACTCAAATCATCTCTCTTCTTATTAAATCATTGTCACATAAGCAAATTTGCTGACTTTGATCTGGTTTTACTGTGGAACTTACTCCTACTAAGGGCAGTGTGTGGTGCATGCAAAATAACATTCAGTTTGAATGACTTTTACAGGAAAAACATAGGAACAAAGATTTCAGAGGAAAATTTCATATACATGCATTCGGTTTGTATGAAACACGTACGGGAATTTCGCATGAATACTATTCATTTCGTTTATTTTTGGAGAATCTACACATCCACTCAAAACTTATTTTGTGCGTAGGACCGAGGCAAGACAATTCCTTAAGATTGCAAGTGGCATCCTATCAACTTCATATACAACTCCTTAGAGTGCATGCATGACCTATAATTCACTCACTCTCATCTCCATGGATTAAATTTGATGTGTGACTCAAATTACTTCTGTTGAATGAGACTCAAAGTGGGAATAATACAATCGAAATCTGAAAATTTTGAGAGGGCCTTTAAAACGGGAGGGAGAGAGGGAGTATTCCATAAAGAATGGAGAAAGAATACTACCATTGAAATTCTAATTGATTTTCTTAATATTACAATTTTGTGCTAACTCATACCCCCTCCCCTTGTTCCTAAATATTTGTCTTTCTAGAGATTTCAACAAGTGACTACATACGAATCAAAATGAGTGAATCTGCACTCTAAAATATGTCTATATACATCGTATGTGTTAGTCCATTTGAAATCTTTAAAAAGATAAATATTTAGGAATCAAGGGAGTATTTGTCTAGTCAAGTTGATTATCACAGTAGGAGGAAAGTAGTAGATTACCTCATCGGAGGTCTTCTTACAAAAACAATATATATTTATACACACTTGACACTTGCACTCGACTATTTTAACTCGATAAATGATGGCACTTCTTATTCAATGCACACACTCAGATGGTGAGTTAAACAAATTTGACTCATTTCGCAAAAAATATTCCTATAGAAGAGGGAGAATTTCAACTCGATCAAATCCTCTAAATACAAAAGATAGATAGATGTATCATGCTAGCAAATTTCGGGTAGAAACTATATATTTCTCACGTAATATAATCAAGATAATAATACAGTGTTCAGCAAAATGTATTTTCTTTCTACCAAATCTCGTGACCTGACGTTCTTTTGTTTTCCGAGTGCTAATTGCGTTGCATGGTGCATGCACGAGCGCAGGTGACCAAGTTTAAGTGCGGCGGCGCCGTCGTCGGCTGCACTTTTGAGTTTTGACCACCGGGTCTGCGACGCCTACTCCTTCAACATGTTCCTAGTGGCGTGGGCCGCCGCATCCCGTGGTGGCTCCGCACCCCCGGCCCCGTCCTTCGACCGCTCCGTGGTCGCCCCACGCGACCCATCGCCGCGCACGTATACCAGCGACGCCCTGATCGACCGCCTGTTCTCTCCTCTCAGCTCCGTGCCGCTCCCTTCGGCCTCGGCCGCTGCCACCTCCATCAACCGCATCTACCACGTAGCAGCGCACGACGTCGCAACGCTGCATGCCTTGGCCGGGCCAGGGCGCACGAAGCTCGAGGCATTCACGGCGCACCTGTGGCAGCTCTGCTCCATGGCGGCCTCCGGACAGCAGCGTCTGTGCTGCATGGGCATGGTGGTGGACGGGCGTGCTCGCATGTTCCCCGACGGCGCCATGAAGGCCTACTTCGGCAACGTGCTGACCATACCGTACGGCGTCATCGGCACCGACGAACTTCGCCGCAGCATGACGCTCGCGCACGTGACGGACGACGTGCATCGATCGGTGGGTGCTGTTAGAATAGTTGTATTGAGATAGGACTTTTGTGTTTAAACTTGTAACTCTATTCTATCTCTTTTCCTTTCCGGTAGCGATCTCTCTCTCGGTCTCCTGTAACGATCCCATGATCGATCTCTCCCAAAACTTGTACGCCAAGGCTTATGCCTAATATATATCAATACGGCCCAAGACAAAGGGTTCAACGCTTCCAACCTATTTTACATGATAGTCAGAGCCTCTTCCTCAAAGATCATAGATCGTATCTAGTTACCTCCCAAAACTATACCAATCTTCCTCCTTCGACCGAGAGCATGTCGACCACCGCTGCCGCATCGTTGTCCAGCACCACTGGCGCGCTCACCACCTCTTCATCGTCCACCTTTGCATCGTCTTCCTCCACCACCACCGCGAGGTGAAAGTGCTAGTGATCGACTAGAGGGGGGTGAATAGGCGATTTTTATGAAAGTCTTCAAAACATGGAAGTTTCGAAGACAAACAATAGAAATAAACCTATTACCATACAGCGGAAGGTAGACTACACTAGGCAAACCATAGTCAAGTATTCAATGAAGTGAAAGCACAATGACTAATAGCAGCTAGGCAGTAAAGATCAGGTAGGAAGATATTGTGAAGCCAATCAGAACAAGCAGTGACTCAGTGAAGACAAAAGATAAATCAATCATATAATGACTTCACAAGGACCAACAATAAGTAAAGGAAAGGGGAGGATGAAACCAGTGACTCATTGAAGACAATGTTGTGTTGGACCAGTTCCAGTTGCTGTGGCAACTGTACGTCTGGTTAGGGAGGCTGAGATTCAACTCAGAAGATCTCGTCTTCACCTTATTCCCCTTAAGCTAAGGACACCCAGTCCTCGCCCAATCACTCTGGTAAGTCTTCAAGGTAGACTTCCAAACCTTCACAGACTTCGTTCACCGGCGATCCACAATGAGTCTTGGATGCTCAGAACGCGACGCCTAACCAGCTGGAGGATTCACAGTCCTCAAGTGTAATAAGTCTTCAGATCACACAGACAGGAAGACTTAAGTGATGCCTAACACTCTTTGGCTCTGGTGTTTAGGGCTTTATCCTCGCAAGGAATTCTCTCTCAAAGGCTTCGAGGTGGGTTGCTCTCAAACGAAAAAAGCCGTACTCTAACTCTGAGCAGCCAACCGTTTATGGTTGTAGGGGTGGGCTATTTATAGCCACTAGGCAACCCGACCTGATTTGTCCGAAATGACCCTGGCTCACTAAGGAACTGACACGTGTTCCAACGGTCAGATTTCAAACACACACGACAACTTCACTTGGGCTACCAGCAAAGCTGACTTATCCAACTCTGGACAAGATTTGCTCTCATAGTCTTCACTCGAAGACATAGGATTTTGGTTAAGCATCACTTCAGTCATTCTGACTGTTCTCTTGGATCCCACTTAACAGTACGGTAGTTCCTATGACTCAACAAAGAAGAAAAAGAGCGACGAAAGAACTAAGTCTTCGCGCTCCATAGTCTTCACGCGATGTCTTCTCATGTCATAGTCTTCAATGTGAATGTCTTCACATACCACCTTTGACTTCAATGTCTTCATTCATTTTTAGGGGTCATCTCTGGTAGGAAAATCGAATCAATGAGGGACTTCTACCTGTGTTATTCTGCAATTCTCACAAACACATTAGTCCCTCAACTAGATTTGTCGTCAATACTCCAAGACCAACTAGGGGTGGCACTAGATGCACTTACAATCTCCCCCTTTTTGGTGATTGATGACAAACTAGTTGAAGTTTTCAACGGGGAATAAAATATGTGAAATTGTAAAGGATAGGTTATTGTCTTCATAAGTGGAAAAGGCTCCCCCTGAAGATGTGCATATAAGTAATTTGCTTTTGGTATGCAAATGCACATGGCAGGTTGTACTTGTGGAGATAATCTTCAACTTATGATGACAATTCATCATGCATGAAAAGTATGTGAAGATAATGACATGCATAATGAAAAATGGACGTCTGCAAAATGATCTAAGTGCGGAATTTATCGTCGCACATGCGGAATTTATCATCGCATCACAGTAAAGAAAATAAGTAGCAGACGACCATCGAGTTTGAGTGTTACAACTCAAAGAACCAAATGTATCAAAACGAAAGAGTTGTAAACACTAGGCAAAATATAAAACCACCGCCCATATGGACCCGCTTGAAGACTATCAAACTCATATGCTTCTCCCCCTTTTGTTAGTAAGGACCAAAAAGGTTTGAAGACATAGAGCATCTACTCGTTCCCATGAGGAGTAGGTGAAGCAGCAGGGTCGTCGGTGTTGATAGGCGGTGTAGACGAACTTGGGGCAGTGTCGATGCGTGCAGGAGTAGGGGGCGGTGAAGTAGCATCGTCTTCATCATCGATCACTCTGGCATTCACAGTTGTCGCGGAGGAAGAGAACTCAGAGTCTTCAAGAGACGGAGTTCGTCGCAGCACAGTCCTTCTTGGAGGTGTGGAGTCAAACTTGAAGCGTTCAGAGAAGCCATCCTCTTGAAGATCATCCTCGGAGCACATAAGCGTCAGCCCTTTCCATGTACGCCGACAGGTTTCATGGGCAACAAAGGCATTCTTGGTGGCAAGATTACGAATCCTGTTTACGTCCACCAAGAGGCTTTGCATTTGGCGCTTCAGTCAGTCATGATGTTTATCCTGTTTCTGATGAAGGGCAACCAGAAGCTCTCGGTCATTGAGAACACGAGATCGCTTCTTGGGCCGTTGGGCAATGGTGCTTTCAGTGGCTTCAGTGAGGGCACGATGAGGTGCACGTGTAGTACCAGCCAGAGGATAAACACGAGTGACTGCTTGAACTCCTTCAATGTTTTGAGAGAAGCTTTGATTCTCAGCATTTTGAAGACTAAGGGGCTCCTTGGTAGGCTTTGGATAGATGGCTTCAACTAACATATCAACGTCAGGTAGAAAGATCCGATGATTACGAGCAGAGGGCTGATAGGTGACTGCTGAGTGTAGTTTGATCAGCCGCATTATCCATGGAGCGTAAAATTTCAAGCCAAAAATGTCAGATCCTGATGCAGCAAGCTGGCGAATAAAGAAGTCTTGTGCATTGAAGCTTTTGCCATGAAGAATATGAAAGACCAACGTTTTCATTGCGCCTTCTAGCTTGGCATGTGGAGAATGTCCTTTGATGGGCCAGAGAGTTCGCCTTATGATGTGATAGATGGTACGTGGCAGATACTCAAGGTCTTCAACATAGAACTCCTTAGGATATTCAACATCTGGAGGCAAAGGCTTCATCATGCTGGGCATCTGACTCATATTGGGCTCAGGCTTGTGGAAGATGCTTTCCATAGCAGCACTGTGAAGCTGACAACCAGGTTCATACATATCTCCTGGAGTGGGCAGGCCAGTAAGCTCAATGATAGCAAAGGCTTTGGCTTCATGATGAACATTGCCTGTCATCCACTCAAGGACCCAAGTCTTCGGATCCCTGTTGTAGCCACGGATATGAAGAGTGGCATAGAATTGGAGCAGCAGTTCTTCATTCCAGTGCTCCTTATCAGTGACGAACTGCAGCAAGCCAGACTCTCTGAAGCAATCCAGAGCTTCTTCCAAATAGGGCAGACCAGTTATGGCTTCAGTGTCAAGACGCATATGTGGGAAAATGCGACCTTGATTGTACAGAATGCATGAGTAATAACTTCGCTGCTGATAGCTCCAGAACCAATCAGAAGATATTCTTGCCTTTGAGTAGGGGTTCTTGGCGCTATTGAAGAAGGTGTTGTGTGCCTTGAAGCCATTGATATTGAACGATCCGGATGCAGATGCAGTGCCTGGAAACCTGGGCAACCTTGGTATTGTCTTCTGAACCTGAGGCCTGTGCTCAACGTGATAGTCAAACCGAGAACCAGCAGCAGGCGGAGGAGTCAGAAAAGGCCATTTGACAGTGACAAGTTGGCCATAGTTGAATGCTTGCTCGATAGTGTGTGGTTGAGGTGGCGGAACAGGAGCAGTGGCATTAATAGAGGCGTTAGGCTGCACAATAGAGACTTCAGGAGCAGTTGCATCATTGACTTCATTGACTTCTAGCACATTGGTTGGTGCAGGCTCCACATTTGCTTCAGCCATGACTACGTCATTGGCTTCATTTTTGTTGATGGTGGCAGACTCAAGATTCTCAACCTCCACTTGATGAGCTGGAGGGTCGGGCACAGACACGTTCTCCTCGAAAACAGCTTCTTCAGTAATGGGGGGAGTAGGGACATGTTCTTCTTGTTTGTCGTCGGCTGATGCAGCCGGAATGTCTTCAGCAGCTTTAGCCTCAGACTCGGAGACATTCACAGTAGGAGTGGCATCTGGAAACACTTGACGTGCAACAGATTGGTGGGGCACTTCTCCTTCTGGAACGCTCGAAAGAGGGACTTGAGGCCTTGGTCCTTTGCGAAGCCTGCGTAGCGCTGGCGACGCCTGTGGAGATGGAGTTGGCTGGGCCTCAAAGTCATCTTCTTCTTGCACTGATGGGGTTGCTTGCGGTTGGGGAGAGCTTGGAGTGTCTTGTCTCCATGGGTGATCAGCCCACGATGCATCCTGAGCAGTTGGCGTCAGAGGACGACCAATGCTGATGAGTTCGCTATGCATAAGCACAGGCGATGATACCAGTTGGTGCTCGATCTAAGGAAGGACTTCATCATTTTCAACATTGTCATGGTGACCAATGTCTTCAGCAGCGGTGGGGTCAACTGCTGGAATGTCTTCAGCATCAGGAGCCTCTGTGGAAGCAGGCTCATGAACAATCAGTTGGCGCTTGTGGTGTTCAGATGCAGGGCGAACCATTGAGATAGGTTCAACAACTAAGGGCTCTGTGGGAGCAGCCCGATCCTTCTTGGTTTTACGCTTCTTCTTAGAGGAAGCGACATCAAAAGCTTCATGATTTTTCCTTTTTCTGGCTTCAGCCTCGGCAATCCTTGTCTTCTTCAGTTCTGAAGCAGTTGACCTGACCTTTGGCTTCGAGCCAGTCATGCTTCTTGGGAAGACTATGCGAGGTTCTTCCTGCCTTAAAGGTGCAGATTGGTCAGTTGAGGGCTTCTTCTTCTTTGCAGCCATTCTTGGGTCGATGCTAGGACGACCAAGAGCCTTGCGCTTCTCAGCCTCATTGTAGGCTTGCACACACTTGTCAGCTAGGCTCTTCATGCGTTCATGAGAACCTTGAGATTCTTCATGCTTTTTGAGAAAGGCTTCCTTGAGCTCGTGCAGCATAATCTTCTAGTTTTTCACATCTTGCACGCTGAGCTTGGCCATGTGCTTCTTGAACTGAGCTTTCTCATAGTCGATCTTTTGCTTCAGTTCAACGATGCGCTGAGCTAGAGATAGCTCAGAAGCAATAGCGCTAGTGAAGGCGACACTGAGGCCAATTGGAAGTTGCAGGTCTTCAAAGCTGAGGTTGGGCGTGTCAAACCACTCATCGATGAAGTTATGGATGATTGCCACATCAAAGAGAGGCAAATCATTGAAGATCTCTCCTTCTTTCTTGCTCTTGATCAGTTGCTCAAGAGCGTCATCTGCAAGATCTTCATCGCTGGACAGATCAATGGCGTCATTGTGCAGAATAGCAGCAGTAGTCAATGCCTGATCAGTATTCTTTCTCATCTCAGTCTTCTTGGAGATACGTGATAGATCTTCAGACTGCACACTGTCTTCAGGAGGTGCAGTAGCCAGTGGCTTCGCATGTAAGACCTTTGGTGCAGGAGCAGGCTTTGAAGCTTTACGCTTCTTCAGTTTCTTTGGCTTCGGCGGTGCAGGCGCTTCATCAGATTTAGCGTCATCTGCAGGCTCATCCACAGCTGTCCCTTGAACCATGATATGAGTGATGAGACCTTCTAGGTTGTAGAAGGGCCCAACAAGATTGGGTTCAGCTTCGCGGGTGCCATCGGCACGGGAAGCAGAAGGACCAGGGTTGAAGTCTAGTCCCAATGTCTTTTTGTTTTGCTTAGCCGAGTTCTTGGCAAACTGGAAGTTGCGCTTGAACAGATTGTCGTCACGACACCATAGCAATGACGATGGATCAGCATCTGCAGGCTGTGGTCCACGGACCATGCAGGGATAGAAGCCTTGTTCAATGGCTTCATCTCTGGACCTGGGTTGAAGATTTCTGTATAGGATGTCTCCCCATGGTCGCTTGATGGCATTCTTCTCTGCATATTCCTGGGTCACAAACCTGTACTCATTGCTCAACCCAGTACCTTCGAATCCATTGGATTCGTGTCTTGCGCTGATTGTAATCCTTTTCTGGGTCTGTCTTGTACAGCTCTGAGAGGTCATCATGCAGATCTCTTGATGTTCCCCCTCGACGCTGTCGGCCACCCCCTTGCTGATTTCTCTATAGCCATGAGCTTCAAACTGAATGGTTTCAACACGTTCAAAGGTTTCAAAGGCTTCCGCTTGCTGGTCAAACAGGAACTGGCTTCGGAAGAATTTATATGATGCTGTAAGAATTCTGCAAATGAATGTAGACTATGAGAACCAAGGGATTCTCCCACGGACATGTACCTGTGACAGCATTAAGGTGCGAAGGAAGGGGAAGAGGTCATATGCATTCTCAGAAGATTTTGAAGATAAATCAGTTTAGAAGACATTGACCTGATAGTGCGAAGACATTCACTCATAGATAGAGAGTTGGTTCCAGATTTGTACGAATCCACGAATAAGTACAAGTGAGGAATCTAACTACTTTGTGAAGCATAAGTGAACATACTAGGCATATTATGAGATGCAGTATGAAATAGATCCAACTTGTGTGAACAGAAACTGCTTGTGGTAGAAAGTGATGGATCTATAGAATCAAAGGGGCCGTAAAAGGAAGTTTTATTTACCACACGAAGAACTGCTAGACGGAGTGGGAGAGGAGGCCGAGCAGATCGATCGTCCGTGCCCTAACTTGGCGACGGAGGAGACCTACAGCGACGGCGGAGAAGACGATGTCCGCGGCCGGCGTGAAGACGGCGTCGGTGAGGTCGCGGCAACTAAGCGCTTCGTCGCCGGCGTCGTCGAGAGTGAGCGGTGGCGCTAGGGTTTGTGCGAGAGTGGAAGAAAGGATAATGACTGTGGTGAGGCGTGTATTTATAGAGACAGGGACGACACAGTGTTATTACACAGGTGCCCCTGGCGATTCACATCTGAAGGACACATGGCCATCATGCAACATATCAAAGGTTGTTCCACGTTCCCACGCACGCCTGGATTGTCGGGTGGTCGTTCCCACTTCTCCGGGTTTCAGGTGAAGGAATTAGCATTGAAAACGGACTTAATGTTTGTCTCTGTATCTTCTGCTGACAAGGACGCAAAGAAGATATTCGACAGTTTCAATAGAATGCATATGATTTGGAGAGATAGAGTTTGAGATACAAAACATAGAAAGGTTAGGGTCCGATCACATTCACTTAGTTCAAAAGATTCAACAAGAAGACATAGCTATAAGTGAATGCTGTAGAGGACAGAACACTAGTATATATATATATCTACTCAACATAGTGAAGATAATCATGAAGATAGGTTGAGATTGAAACCAAACCAAATGTGAAGACATACCAAACGTAACGCCATGAGTGAAACACTTCAAACAGAAAAATTTGGTGGTGGCGTTACCCACCGTATAGGAAGTATTAGACCCAGACACGGCGCATAATTATTGTGGCGCTCCAAAGTCAAATTCCACATTAATGTATTCACACTTAGAATGTAAGTCTTCATTGATTGAAGATATACTTTACTTCATGTGTTGCACATCTAAGTCATCAATATGCATAAGTGTTAGGATGTGTGCCTGATCACAGGACATTTGAGGATTCCAAGATATTTAGCTCACACCGTAACTTGCAAAACCTCTTCTCATCCAAGGGCTTGGTGAAGATATCTGCCAATTGCTCTTCAGTGTTGACGTGTATGATATCAATATCTTCCTTCACAACATGATCTCTGAGAAAGTGATGACGAATTTCAATGTGCTTTGTCTTCGAGTGCTAAACTGGATTGTTGGCAATCTTGATGGCGCTTTTGTTGTCGCAGTAGAGTGGCACTTGCTTCAGATGAATGCCATAGTCTTTGAGTGTTTGCTTCATCCATAGAAGCTGAGCGCAGCAAGATCCAGCAGCAATGTATTCAGATTCAGCAGTGGAAAGAGATACACAGTTCTGCTTCTTTGAAGACCAACATACAAGTGATTGTCCCAGAAAATGACATGTGTCTGATGTAGACTTGCGATCCACCTTGTCACCAGCATAATCAGCATCCGAGAATCCAACTAGATCAAACTCTGAGCCCTTTGGATACCATAATCCTAGTGTTGGGGTGTGAGCCAAATATCGAAGAATTCGCTTCACAGCTAAGTGATGCGATTCCTTTGGTGCCGCTTGGAATCGAGCACACATGCAAAAACTAAGCATAATATCTGGCCTAGATGCACATAGATACAGTAAAGAACCAATCGTGGAGCAGTATACCTTTTGATCGAACTCTTTACCATTGTCGTCGAGACCCAGATGATGTTTGGCGGGCATTGGCGTCGTGAAGCCTTTGCAGTCTTGCATCCCAAATTTCTTCAGGCAATCTTTGAGATACTTCTCTTGAGATATGAAGATGCCGTTGCGTTGCTGGCGTATTTGAAGACCAAGGAAGAACTTCAGCTCACCCATCATGGACATCTGATATTGCTCTTGCATCATATATCCAAACTCGTTAGTGTATTTCTGATTGGTGCAGCCCAAGATAATGTCATCCACATATATTTGGCACACAAACAGTTCACCATCATATGTCTTCGTGAAGAGAGTGGGGTCGAGGGAACCAGGTTTGAAGCCTTTGCTCTTCAGGAAGTATTTGAGTGTGTCATACCAAGCCTGAGGGGCTTGTTTGAGGCCATACAGTGCCTTGTTGAGCTTGTACACCATGTCAGGATGTTTTGGATCTTCAAAGCCAGGCGGTTGTGCAACATACACTTCTTCTTCAATCTTGCCATTGAGAAAAGCGCTCTTCACATCCATTTGATACAGAAGAATGTTATGATGATTTGCATAGGCCAGCAGTATGCGTATGGCTTCAAGTCTAGCCACAGGAGCAAATGTTTCATCGAAGTCAATCCCTTCAACTTGAGTGTACCCTTGAGCAACGAGACAAGCTTTATTTCTGACAACTTGACCATGCTCATCTTGCTTGTTGAGATATATCCATTTGGTGCCTATTATATTGTGCTTGCGAGGATCAGGACGCTTAACCAGTTCCCATACATTATTCAGCTCAAACTGTTGAATCTCTTCTTACATAGCTTGAATCCATTCAGGTTCCAAGAAGGCTTCTTCAACTTTCTTGGGTTCAGATATTGAGACAAATGCGAAGTGCCCACAGAAATTTGCTAGCTGTGTTGCCCTTGAACGAGTGAGTGGACCAGGTGCATTGATGCTATCAATTATTCTCTCAATCTGTACTTCATTTGCGACACGAGGATGTACATGGCGAAGATTTTGCTCTTGCTGATCATTGTCATCATTAGAAGGATTGTCTTCAGGCTGAGCATTGTCTTCAGGTTGATCATGTGCGGAGACGATAAGTTCCTCTTCAGGCTGAGTTTCAGAAGGTATGATTTCTCCAGTTCTCATAAGTTTAATTGATTCACTGGATGGAACTTCATCTAGCACATTTGGCAGGTGCTCTCTTTGTGAGCCGTTAGTCTCATCGAACCGCACATCCACTGTTTCAACCACTTTATAATGAAAGAGGTTGAAGACTCTGTAGGAGTGCGAATCCTTTCCATATCCAAGTATAAAACCTTCATGTGCTTTTGGTGCAAATTTTGAAGTGTGATGTGGATCCTTGATCCAGCACCTGGCACCAAATACTCTGAAGTAACTAACATTTGGCTTCTTGCCAGTAAGGAGCTCATAGGATGTCTTGTTGAGAAGCTTGTGAAGATAAACATGGTTGATGATATGGCATGCAGTATCAATGGCTTCAGGCCAGAACTTTCTTGGAGTCTTGTATTCATCAAGCATCGTCCGGGCCATCTCAATAAGTGTTCTGTTCTTGCGTTCCACGACGCCATTCTGCTGTGGTGTGTACGGAGCTGAGAATTCATGTGTAATGCCCAAAGTATCAAGATAAGTGTCTAGACCAGTGTTCTTGAATTCAGTGCCGTTATCACTTCTGATGTGCTTGATCTTGACGCCATAGTTGTTCATGGCTCGATTGGCGAAGCGTCCGAAGACATCCTGCACTTCAGTCTTGTAGAGGATTATATGCACCCAAGTATATCTTGAATAATCATCAACAATGAAAAAGCCATAGAGATAAGTAGTAGTAGTAGTAAGAGTTGAGTAATGAGTGGGACCGAAAAGATCCATGTGGAGCAGTTCGAAGGGTTGAGTCGTTGTCATGATTGTCTTCGAGGGATGCTTGGCCCTCGTCATCTTTCCTTGCAAGGGTGTGGAGGTTCCTCATGCCAGCATGCCCTAGCCTCCGATGCGAGAGCCAGCATTCAGAAGCTTTTGCTAGAAGACATATGGCAAGTTGTGGTCCTGCTGAGAAATCTACCATGTACAAATCATCTTTCCGATACCCTTCAAACACTAGAGACTTGTCAGATTCCATTAGTACAAGGCAACGATATTTTCCGAACATCACAATCATGTTTAAATCGCAAAGCATTGAAATAGACATTAAGTTGAAACCAAGGGATTCAACAAGCATGACTTTATCCATGTGTTTATCCTTTGAGATTGCAACTCTACCTAGACCCAATACCTTGCTTTTACCAGTGTCAGCAAATGTGATGTGACTTTTGTCAGATGGACATAGTGTTGAGTCCATGAGAAGGCTTCGCTTGCCAGTCATGTGATTGGTACACCCACTATCAATAATCCATTCTGAAGCAGCTGGTGTCGTACCCTACAGTGCAGTTAGGGGGATAGGCTTCACGAAGAGAATTGTGAAGCAAAAACATTTGACGAACCAGTGAATTTTGAAATCTTAGATCGAGATTTGGACTGATAGGGCGAGTAGCAAGCGATTCAGGAACAACGTACATAATAAGACCATTTGGGCATTTGATCTTGCGCCCTACAAGATGTTTAAGGTCCCCAGCAATAGCGTCAGACGATTTTGGTTTTCGGCTGGAGACCTTTCCCTGCAAAAGAGAGTTAAGCTTTCTTAGCCACCCACATCTTTAAGGGTGGCTTCGAAGCAATGAGTCTAAGTGCAGCATCTGAGAACTTTGGCTTTGGAGCCCTAGCAAAAAGTCTTGCAGGTGGACAATAGTACTCATAAGAATAAGTAGAATAATTCTTGGTCTTATGAACATGGCGGTTTGATGAAACGCGCTCATATTCACAGGCCTGAGTACGGTTTCCCTGCAAAACATTTGCGTTAGTGCGACTCAGGTGAGTCCTCTGTCTGTATGAAGCCTTTGGACCGTATGAAGCCTATGGTCTGTGGTTTGTCTTCTTCACCTGTGGTGTCATGATGACATTCACAGGAAGATTCTCCAAACACCTTTTCGGCACCCAGACCTTCTTCATAGGCGGTCCATTCCTGCAGTTAGTACCAATATACCTGGCAAACACTTCACCATTCTGATTCTTAAACAGTTTATAGTTTGCATCAAAGGATTCATCAATAACAATGGGATTAGCACAAGTGAAGCCAGATAGAGTGAATGGATCTGCTGAAGGTTCCTTTGCAGCAACCCATGTGGTTTTGGGGTACTGCTCAGGTTTCCAGTAAGAGCCATCAACATTCATTTTCCTTTCAAACCCAACACCCTCTTTCCTTGGGTTTCGGTTCATGATCTGCCTTTTGAGGACATCACATAGTGTCTGATGCCCTTTGAGACTTTTGTACATCCCTGTTTCAAGCAATGTCTTCAACCTAGCATTCTCATCAGCAATAGCAGTGGTATCCTCGACAGAGGGGTTAGTTACCACATCAACAGTTGAAGATATTGCAATAGTAGCAGTAGTAGAACACTCAGCAACAGAAGTAGTGTTGTCACGCTCGATGCATTTAAGACATGGTGGTTCAAATCCTTCCTGAGCGGAACTGATCTGTTCGACGTGAAGTGACTCGTTTTCCTTTTGAAGATCTTCATGAGCCGCTCTCAATTTCTCAAGATCTTGCTTCCTTTGAAGATAATCATAGGAAAGATTTTCATGAGTTGTTGAGAGAGTTTCATGACGACTTTCAAGTTCCTCATACTTAACATGAAGATTTTTTATGTCTTCAATTAAGGACTGAGATCAAGTCATTTCAGCGTCTAATAGATCATCGCTTTTGTCTAACAGTTTTTGAATATGTTCCATAGCTTTCTGTTGTTTAGTTGCAATTTTAGCAAGTATTTTGTAGCTGGATTTTGAACCACAATCAGAGTCATCTTCACTAGATGTTTGATAGTGAGTAGTGCGTGTGTTTACCTTGGCACCGCGTGCCATGAAGCAGTAGGTAGGAGCGGAGTAGTCCTTGTCATTTGCATCGGTGTCGGTGATGAAGTTATTGTCATCAGTGTTGAAGATGGACTTGGCAACGTATGCTGTAGCCAGACTTGCAACGCCAGAATCGGACTCCTCCTCAGACTCCACCTCCGCCTCCTCAGAAGCGGACTCCTCCTCTGAATCCATTTCCTTGCCAACAAACGCATGTGCCTTGCCAGATGAGCTCTTCTTGTGTGATGAAGACTTTGAGGAAGACTTGGAAGAAGACTTTGAGTATTTCTTCTTCTTCTTGTCGTCAGAATCATATTCCTTGCTCTTCTTCTTCTTCTTCTTCTTCTTCTTGTTCTCATTGTCCCACTGCGGACACTCAGAGATGTAGTGGCCAGGTTTCTTGCACTTGTGGCATGTTCTCTTCTTGTAGTCATGAGCAGAAGCTTCATCATTCCTTGAGCTTGATCGTGAAGACTTTCTGAAGCCTTTCTTCTTGGTGAATTTTTGGAACTTCTTCACAAGCATAGCAAGCTCCTTTCCAATGTCTTCAGGATCATCAGAACTGCTGTCAGATTCTTCTTCAGATGAGGAGACAGCTTTTGCCTTCAAGGCATGAGTTCGCCCATAGTTGGGACCGTAGATGTCTCTTTTCTCAGAAAGCTGAAACTCATGTGTGTTGAGCCTCTCAAGTATGTCAGACGGATCGAGTGTCTTGAAATCAGGACGTTCTTGAATCATCAGGGCTAGGGTGTCAAACGAGCTGTCAAGTGATCTCAGGAGTGTCTTGACGACTTCATGCTTGGTGATCTCAGTGGCGCCGAGAGCTTGAAGCTCATTTGTGATGTCAGTGAGTCGATCAAACGTAAGCTGGACGTTCTCATTGTCATTTCTCTTGAAGCGGTTGAAGAGGTTGCGAAGGACACTGATTCTCTGATCTCTCTGGGTTGAGACGCCTTCATTGACCTTGGAGAGCCAGTCCCAGACTAGCTTAGATGTTTCCAAAGCACTCGCGCGGCCATACTGTCCTTTGGTCAGATGACCATAGATGATGTTCTTGGCAGTGGAGTCCAGTTGAACGAACTTCTTGACATCAGCAGCGGTGACACCTTCACCAGCCTTGGGAACGCCGTTCTTAATGACATACCATAGGTCGACATCAATGGCTTCAAGATGCATGCGCATCTTATTCTTCCAGTAGGGATATTCAGTTCCATACAAGACGGGGCAAGCAGCGGAGACTTTGATTATCCCTGCAGTCAACATAGATAAAACTCCAGGTGGTTAAACCGAATCACACAGAACAAGGGAGTACCTTGCTTTGATACCAATTAAAAGTGCTAGTGATCGACTAGAGGGGGGTGAATAGGCGATTTTTATGAAAGTCTTCAAAACATGGAAGTTTTGAAGACAAACGATAGAAATAAACCTATTACCATACAGCGGAAGGTAGACTACTTGAGGCAAACCATAGTCAAATATTCAATGAAGTGAAAGCACAATGACTAATAGCAGCTAGGCAGTAAAGATCAGGTAGGAAGATATTGTGAAGCCAATCAGAACAAGCAGTGACTCAGTGAAGACAAAAGATAAAGCAATCATACAATGACTTCACAAGGACCAACAATAAGCAAAGGGAAGGGAAGGATGAAACCAGTGACTCGCTGAAGACAATGATGTGTTGGACCAGTTCCAGTTGCTATGACAACTGTACGTCTGGTTAGGGAGGCTGAGATTTAACTCAGAAGACCTCGTCTTCACCTTATTCCCCTTGAGCTAAGGACACCCAGTCCTCGCCCAATCATTCTAGTAAGTCTTGAAGGTAGACTTCCAAACCTTCACAGACTTCGTTCACCGGCGATCCACAATGAGTCTTGGATGCTCAGAACGCGACGCCTAACCGGCTGGAGGATTCACAGTCCTCAAGTGTAATAAGTCTTCAGATCACACAGACAGGAAGAATTAAGTGATGCCTAACACTCTTTGGCTCTGGGTGTTTAGGGCTTTATCCTCGCAGGGAATTCTCTCTCAAAGGCTTCGAGGTGGGTTGCTCTCAAACGACAAAAGCCGTACTCTAACTCTGAGCAGCCAACCGTTTATGGTTGTAGGGGGTGGGCTATTTATAGCCACTAGGCAACCCGACCCGATTTGTCCGAAATGACCCTGGCTCACTAAGGAACTGACACGTATTCCAACGGTCAGATTTCAAACACACACGACAACTTTACTTGGGCTACCAGCAAAGCTGACTTATCCAACTCTGGACAAGATTTGCTCTCATAGTCTTCACTCGAAGACATAGGATTTTGGTTAAGCATCACTTCAGTCATTCTGACTGGTTCTCTTGGACCCGACTTAACAGTACTCACCCTGTGCAAAACCGAACCGAAAACCAAAAACCGAACCGAAAAAACTAAACCGAACCGAAAATTCAGTTTTTTCAGGTTTTGGTTATGGTTTCAGTTTACAAAATCGAAAACCATACTCAATTCGGTTTTTTCGGTTTGAAACCGATTTTTTTTGGTTAAACCAAACTAAACCGAAAGCCCAGCAACATAAAAAAATTACAAGCCCAGTCGGCCAGCCAAACTGGGCCTTCTCCTTTATTCCTTCAACCTAGCCCAATTGCCCTAGCCCCTAGGGAAACTCACAAGCGACACCCCCAGTGGCCCAGTCCCAGACCCCAGTCCCTGACGCAGAGGAGAGAGACCGAGAGAGGCCAGCCGCGCAGAGCATAATATGGGTGGCGGCGGCGGCGCCCTAGCTTAGCTAGGTCATACTCCGGCCGTCCGGCGCATCCATCCGCCCCCTCCGCGGCTCCACCCCCCAGCAGGCGAAGCTCCGTGCCTCCGTCCATCTCCGCCTTCCGTCCTCCATCGCACACACCGGCGACGCTGACCTCCGCCATCCGTCCTCCGCATCGCCGCTGACCTCCGGCTCCGCCCTCTTTCCTCCACGTTGTTGAGTCGCAGACTCGCTGACCTCCGCGGCTCCGTCCTCCGTCGTGCTCGCCGACGCACGCTTCCACGGAGCAACACGAGCCGTGGACGCCATCATGGTAAGCCCATTCTTTGACCTTTAGTTCGATCTGGTTGGATACTTGTTCAGTAGCATAGCATCTCCCTGATCTCATGATACATACATTAGTTGGTTCAGTTTGGTTGCAGACTTGCAGTAGTAGTGGCTGAGAAAAAAAGCATTTGCTAGTTCGGCTGCAGTAGTAACTAGTAGTGGGCTACTGGCTGAGAAAAACAAGCACTTCCGTTCAGTTGCAGTAGTGTGTGTTTGCTACTGAACAATTATTTCATTACTTTCCACTGTTGGTTCTGTTGTTAGTACTAATCTGAATGGGAACTACCTAACTTATTTCTTCAGGTGTCCGATAGTGTCAATCTTGGTGCTGGTTATGCTGCTAGTCATGGTTCCTCTTCCTTACCTGAAACACAACCTGATGTTACCCTTGACAGTGTTAGCAAGAAAAGGAACAAGAGGTCAAAGGCATGGGCACACTTCACAATTCAGAACGATGATCCAGATCATGCAAACTGCAACTATTGTAGTGCTATATTAGGCTGAAAATCCACATCGGCAGGTACTGCTTCTTTAGTAAACCATTTGAAGATTTGCAAAAAGAATCCTGCCCACATCGGTAGCAATCAGACCGAGCTTACCTACCAAGTTTGCGATGATGGCAATTCTGTGGTTCCTTGGCAATACAATGAGAAAGAAGTTAGAGAAGCATTTGCTCGCATGATAGTGATAGATGAGCTTCCGTTCATATTTGCAGAGAAAGAAGGATTTAGGTTCTTCATGTCTAAAGCTTTCCCTAGGTTCAATGTGCCATCTAGGACCACTATGTATAGAGATATCATTGCTCTTTATGAAACTGAGAAAGCTATGCTTAGAAAGTATTTCATCGATTCACGTCAAACTGTTTGCCTCACCACTGATACATGGACATCAAAAAGACAGCAAAGCTACATGGTTCTTACTGCACATTTCATCGATTCTTCGTGGAACCTTAGGAAAAAAATTATTAGCTTTGTCTTGGTAGATGGACACAAAGGGGACAATATTGGGAAATCGTTAGAAAAATTACTGATTGAGTGGGGCATTGAACGAGTGTGCACTATTACAGTAGATAATGCGAGTTCTAATGACACCTGCTTAGCCTACATGAAGAGATCTTTGACTAATAGGGGCTGCACACATGCAAGAAGTCAATATCTTCACATGAGGTGTGTGGCTCACATTGTTAATCTTGTGGTTCAAGATGGGCTAAAGATAATGTGCCATCCTGTAAACAGAATTCGCCATGCTATCAAGTTTGTTAGAGCCTCCCCAACTAGACTGGATGTATTTAAGAAGTGTGTGCAGCTAAGCAAGGTAGCGAGCAAAGGTTTGATTAATATTGATGTGGCTACTAGATGGAACTCTACATTTTTAATGCTAGACAATGTTGAGAAATTTGAGAGGGCATTTGAGCAATATGCACTTCATGATCCCAACTACAAGACCGAGTTAGAAAAAACTGGTCCAGAACCTAAGCCCGATGCTCTTGACCAACAGGGTCCTCCAACTCAAAGTGATTGGGTATATGTTTGTGAGTTCAAACAATTCCTCCAACACTTCTATGACCTCACGAATAAGGTTTCTGGCACCAAGTATGTTACAGCCAACACCTTCTTGGAAGAGATTGCTGATGTTAACTTTTTGTTGGGTGAATGGAGTGATCATGTGATCTGTGGTGATGATGAAATATTTAAATGCATGGCTCTCAAGATGAAAGCGAAGTATGAGAAGTATTGGGGTGATCCTGAAAAGATGAACAAATATATATTCATTGCCGCCATCCTTGACCCTAGGTATGTGGTTGACTGGCTGTTGTTCTTTTGTCAACTATATGTATGTTGTTCTTAATGTATTTCTAACTTGCCTTGTCTTGTCTTAATTCTTTATGCAAGGACCAAGGAATCTCATTTCTTTAAGGACATGATTGAAGACACCTATGGTTGTATAATAGGTAACAAAATCTTGACTTCTTCACACAACGAATTTGTCTCTCTTTTTGGAGAATACAAAGAATTGTATGGAACCAGTTCTACTAGTGAATTAGCATCACAAGCTCGTGCTAGTGAAAATGCTTCTGAAAATTCTCTTATGAGGTCACGCTACAACAATAAGAGAATGAGATCTTGTGGAGAGGGTAGCACTAGCTCAAATATGAGAACTGGATTAGACAAGTACCTAGCTGAGGATACCAAAGAGTTGACTGCAGAATTTGACCTTCTTGAGTGGTGGAAGTTGAATGCTGCTCGCTTTCCTGTCCTGTCAAAAATGGCTCGTGATATACTAGCAATCCCCATCTCAACGGTTGCTTCTGAATCAGCTTTTAGCACTAGTGGCCGTATTCTTGATGACTTCAGAAGCTCTTTGACACCAGTGACACTCCAAGCGTTGATATGTACGCAAGATTGGTTGCGTAGTAAGCCTATCAATGTTGAACTCGATCTTGCTGAGTTGACCAAACTGGAGGAAGGTACTTAAATGGGTGTGCATTTCAGTTATTTCAATGACCATGCAAAATTTATGTTATTTACTCGATCATGCAATATTTCTGTTACTTTTTGTAGGTGTGGGAGCCCTTCGATTGGACGATAATGGTGTAATATCGATTGATTGATCTTCATGTGTGGAACTGGAGTGGAAACTTGTGCAAGTTGCTGCCTGAAGTGATGAAGTTTGTGTGTGTCATCAGTCATGTGTTGAACCCATTTTGCGCTATGTTGAACTTTGGCTGTGTTGAACTTGCTTGTTCTAGAATTTATTGTACTTGTACTCAGCTTATGCGCCAGAATTTCATATGAACTTGTAATGGAGTTTATTATCTTCATGTTGTTGTTCCAGAATTTCTTCATGTTGTTGTACTGGACATGTACTAAGTGCTTGTACTAGATTGATTTGTGCCTTGTGTTATTGTGCAGTTCTGCTGGTGCTTGACTGCTTGTACTTGTAGTCTTGAGTCTTGACCTTGTACTGGATTGTGCTTGTATGTACTATAAGTGCTTTGTACTGGAACATAAATTGTCTAGAATTTCTTCAAACACGTCACTAGGCTGTGCTTGTACCCCCTACTTGTATTGGACATGTACTAAATTTGTTTCTTCATGTAGCAAAACCATGTGTTGATCAGAAGTTCGCGTCAACTTTGGTTAATTTGGTTATTACCGAAACCGAACCGAAAGCAAACGGTTACAACCGAAACCAAACCGTATCTATGTATAAAACCGTATAAACCGAAGTATAAAAACCATATAAACCGAACCGAATCAAACCGAAAAAACCGAACGCACAGGCTGAAACAGTACGGTGGTTCCTATGACTCAACAAAGAAGAAAAAGAATGACGAAAGAACTAAGTCTTCGCGCTCCATAGTCTTCACGCGATGTCTTCTCATGTCATAGTCTTCAATGTGAATGTCTTCACATACCACCTTTGACTTCAATGTCTTCATACATTTTTAGGGGTCATCTCTGGTAGGAAAACCGAATCAATGAGGGACTTCTACTTGTGTTATCCTGCAATTCTCACAAACACATTAGTCCCTCAACTAGGTTTGTCGTCAATACTGCAAAACCAACTAGGGGTGGCACTAGATGCACTTACACGAGGTCTCTCGGATCGCCACCACAGATGGAACACCACCTCGACGGGACGAGCCCGCCTCCGCCGGCCACCCTCACCGTCACCAAGGACGGCAAGGAAGAACAAGTCTTCAACTACGCCCGATCCCTCTAGTATGCACAACAGCAACAGCTTCAAGGGTATTTGATGGGATCTCTTTCCCGCGATATCCTCGATCAGGTCGCGATGCTACAGACGCCGGCCGAAGTTTGGAGCAGCATCCATGCC
Source organism: Triticum urartu (assembly GCF_003073215.2). Taxonomy (NCBI): domain Eukaryota; kingdom Viridiplantae; phylum Streptophyta; class Magnoliopsida; order Poales; family Poaceae; genus Triticum; species Triticum urartu. The sequence goes on along the minus strand of NC_053022.1, from coordinate 423,409,868 downwards.
ATGTTCACCGCCCAGAGCCAAGCCCAGGCCATCAACACCCGCATCGATCTCACCAATCTGAAAAAAGGTAACATGACCATGGCTGACTATCTTGGCAGGATCAAGAGTCTTACTGATGAAGTCGCGTGCACTGCTGCGGCACTCTCCGAACCGGAAATCGTCTCCAAGATCCTCGCCGGTTTGGACATGGAGTACAATCCGGTGGTTTATGCACTTGCCGCTCGTGTGGAACCCATCACCGTCCAGGAGTTGTACAATCAGCTTCTAAGTTTTGATGCCCGCCTCACCCTCCTTCATTGTGGCGATCTTCGGCAGTCGTCTGCTAACTCCGCGTCCCGTGGCCGCGGCCGTGGGCGTGGTCACCAGGGGCAGAGTCGTGGCGGTGGCCGCAAATGCGGTGCTTCTCAGGGCAACGGCGCTCGCTCCGGTGGCACCTACGGCTACACCAACGGGGGCGGCTATAGCAACAACAACAATGGCGGCGGCTTCAACTCCAACAATGGCCGCCGTCCTCCTGTCGCCCGTCCTCGCCCATGCTGCCAGCTCTGCAAGAAGCTTGGCCATTAGGTTCTGGATTGTTGGCATCGCTATGATGAGAACTTTGTCCCTGATGCTCGCCATGTTGCTGCTGCCATATGAGAACAGGGAGGCGACAACACCTGGTATGTTGATTCTGGCGCCACCGACCACGTCACCAATGAACTCGAACAACTAGCTCTTCACGAGAGGTACCAGAGCGCCAATCAGATCCACACTGCAAGCAGAGGAGGTATGGATATTTGTCACATTGGTCAAGCCTCCATTAAATCCCCTAACCTTAAACGTGATCTCGTTCTCAAGGATGTCCTTCATGTTCCACAAGCTGACAAAAATCTTGCATCCATGTCTCGTTTAGCCACCGATAATAATGTCTTCTTTGAAACTCACCCTCATTATTTTTTCATTAAGGATCGAGCAACGAGGGAACTTCTCCATCACAGTAGATGCATTGGGGGTCTCTACCCCATCACGCCCGGAGCACTTAGTCGCCGGCGTCGTCAAGTCTACTCCGCCATCAAACCCTCTCTGGAAAGATGGCATCAACGATTAGGACATCCATCATCGGTCATTGTGAAACAAGTAGTCATCAAAGATAATCTTCCTTTGTCACATAGTTCCATTAGTGAGTCTGTTTGTGAAGCTTGCCAATGTGCCAAGAGCCATCAGCTTCCCTATCCTAAGTCTTCTAGTGTGTCTCATGCTCCTTTAGAGCTTATTTTTAGTGATGTTTGGGGCCATGCCCGTGATTCTTTTGGAAGAAAAAAATACTATGTCAGTTTCATCGATGATTACAACAAGTTCACTTGGATTTATTTGCTTAAATATAAATCTAAAGTTTTCTCTATATTCCAAGAGTTTCAAAAACTTGTTGAACGACAATTTGATCGCAAAATTTTGTCAGTCCAAAGTGACTGGGAAGGGAGTATGAGAAACTCAACTCTTTCTTCTGTAGCATTGGGATTGAGCATCATGTGTCATGCCCTCATGCTCACCAGCAGAATGGCTCTGCTGAGCGCAAACACCGTCACATCGTTGAAGTTGGTCTTTCACTCTTAGCTCATGCCTCTATGCCTCTCAAATATTGGGATGAAGCTTTCATCACTGCCACTTATCTCATCAATAGGCTTCCCAGTAAAGTCATTGGCAACTCCACCCCTTTAGAATGTTTGTACCATCAAAAACTTGACTACAATTATCTCAAAAAATTTGGGTGTGCTTGCTACCCCAATTTGCATCCATACAATCATCATAAGCTCGAATTTCGATCCACTCAGTGTGTTTTCCTTGGTTATAGCAACCTCCATAAAGGGTATAAATGTCTTGAAATATCCACTGGACGCATCTATATTTCACGGGATGTTGTTTTTGATGAGACCCTTTTTCCTTTTGCCAAACTACATCCAAATGCCGGAGCCTTACTTCATGCTAAAATAGCACTTCTTCCTGATCTTATTGCACCTTGCGATCACAGGGGCGAATTAACTAAGCTTGATCATGTGCAAAAATCCCAAGGAAATTCTGATTCAGCTGATATTTGTGCTAATTTGAATCGTCATTTTATGTGTGAAGAAGCAGACAAAAGAGGCACGGAATACGCTGCTGATCCGGCTGACAGCACGCGATCCCAGGAGGATCCGCGCGCCCAGTCTGGTACTGCGGTTGGCGCATGATCCCAGGCGGATTCGCCCATGGGCCTGGACACGCGCGGGGACACGCGCGGGTCGATGGCCGACCGCGCCGACAGGGTGGAGCCCACTGGTCCTGGCGCATCGCCCCGCACCACGCCTCCTCGCCTCGATTCATGCGCCAGCGCATGTGCGGGAGAGGGCAAGTCTCCCACTGCCACATCACCGCGGGCCCCATCATCGGCCGACCGCGGGCGCGTGGCCGGTCCCACCTCAGCACGTGCCCCTGCTGCAGCTGACCAGTCGCCAGGATCCGCCTCGGACCGGGAACTGGCTGATCTGTTCCCTGCATTTGATCAGGAGCTGGCGGGATCCTCTGTGGAAAATGAGGCTTCACTAGGATCTTCTGTACCACCATCCACAACGGCTGTTCCTGTGCATCCTACGTCCTCTCTTCGGCAAACAAGGTCACTGTCAGGTATTGTGAAGGAAAAACAGTACAATGACGACACGGTTAGGTATGACAAACTCAAGCGTGCTTTTCTTACCACCACTGGTGAACCAATTCATTTGCATGATGCTCTTGCTAATAAGGATTGGAAGGAAGCTATGGACAATGAATATGATGCACTTATAAAAAACAAAACTTGGCACTTGGTACCACCGAAACATGGAGACAATATTATTGATTATAAGTGGGTATACAAGATAAAAAGAAAATCTGATGGAAGCATAGACAGGTATAAGGCCAGATTAGTTGCCAAAGGATTTAAACAAAGGTTTGAAATTGATTATGAAGATACCTTTAGTCCTGTTGTTAAATCTGCTACTATTCGACTTGTCTTGTCTATTGCTATTTCCAGAGGTTGGAGTTTAAGACAGCTAGATGTTCAGAATGCGTTTCTTCATGGTGTTCTTGAGGAAGAAGTGTTCATGAGGCAACCACCAGGTTATGAGGATCACATCACACCTCAGTATGTCTGTAAGTTGGATAAAGCATTATATGGCTTGAAACAAGCACCAAGGGCTTGGTATTCCAGGTTGAGCATGCAGTTACAACATCTTGGGTTCATACCATCCAAGGCAGATACATCATTGTTCTTTTCCAGAAAAGGCAGTGTCACTATTTTTGTGCTTGTCTATGTTGATGATATAATGGTTGCTAGTTCAAGTGCAGAAGCTACTACTTGCTTGCTTAAGGATTTAAAGTTAGAGTTTGCTCTCAAAGATTTGGGTGACCTCCATTATTTTCTTGGAATAGAAGTGAAGAAAATTAAAGATGGCATACTTCTCTCACAGGAAAAATACACCACTGATATTCTCAGAAGAGTGGGTTTGGAAAATTGCAAGCCGGTTAGTACACCAATTTCTACCTCAGAAATGCTCACAGTAGAAAGTGGAGATGCTCTTGCACCAACAGATGCAACAAACTATAGAAGTGTTGTAGGTGCTTTGCAATATTTAACTCTTACACATCCTGATATTTCCTACTCAGTGAACAAGGTATGTCAATACTTGCATGCACCTAGAACTACTCATTGGACTGCAGTTAAGAGAATACTACGATATCTTAAGTACTCAGGAGGTCTTGGACTTCAAATTACCAAGTCCCCTTCTCTTCTTGTAACTGCTTATTCAGATGCATACTGGGCAGGATGTGCTGATGATAGAAGATCAACAGGTGATTTTGTTGTATTCTTGGGAACAAATCTTGTGTCATGGAGCGCAAGAAAACAAGTCACTGTCTCAAGATCAAGTACAGAGGCTGAATATAAAGCCTTGGCTAATGCTACAACTGAAGTAATGCGGATTCAGACACTTCTTTATGAGCTTGGTATTAAAGCTCCTCAGGCTATGGGACTATGGTGTGATAACATTGGGGCAACCTATCTCTCAGCCAATCATGTTTTCCATGCACGTACAAAACACATTGAGGTCGATTTTCATTTTGTTAGAGAAAGAGTGGCTCGGAAGCTACTTAAGATCAAGTTCATTCCCATAGGAGATCAGCTTGCAGATGGGTTTACAAAACCACTTACTATGAGAGGATTGGAAAAGTTTACATACAATCTCAACCTTGGCAAAGCTCCTTGAGGTTCAGATTGAGGGGGAGTGTTAGAATAGTTGTATTGAGATAGGACTTTTGTGTTTAAACTTGTAACTCTATTCTATCTCTTCTCCTCTCCCGTAGAAATCTCTATCTCTCTCTCTCTATCTATCTATCTATCTATCTCTCTCTCTCTCTCGGTCTCCTGTAACGATCCCATGATCGATCTCTCCCAAAACTTGTACGCCAAGGCTTATGCCCAATATATATCAATGCGGCCCAAGACAAAGGGTTCAACGATTCCAACCTATTTTAAAGGTGCGGGAGGCCGCGACGGGCAAGCACTTCTGGGGGCTCATCGGCTGGGTGGAGGCGCTGCAGCCCAAGCCGGCCGTTGCCAGGGCGTACCTGGGGGGCACCGGCGGCTCCGAGGCGATGGCGTGCATCGTGTCATCGGGGATGGGCTTCCCGGTGGGCGAGGCCGATTTCGGGACGGGTCTGCCGGCGTTGGCGTCATATCACTTCCCGTGGCCTGCTGACACGAGGTACATCATGCCGATGCCGAGCGCACGCGGGGACGGCGATTGGGTTGTGTACGTCCACGCAGTGCCAGAGTTGGTGAAGGTGATGGAGGAAGAGCCATCTGTTTTCAAAGCCCTGGAGAATAGCTATGTGTTCGGATGAAGGAGGGCCATGTAATTGTAATGTTGCTCGATCGACAGCTTCAATTGCTTATCTGGAATTTGTGTGCGTCGGTGGACCGTTTTGCATTTCCAGTGCCATCAACTACATCATTGGCGGCAACTTTACTTTTGAAAATATAAAAACTCCATGCCAAGTATATGCAGTGATGTAACAGAGTCTTCTATATGTGTATAAAGTGGTAAAAATTAATGTGTGAGTGCCATTTGTTTTGGGTCACTAGTTATCTTGCTCCGGTACGATAAAATATGGGTTTCGGACAAAGAGTGTTTGTTAGGCCAAGGTAGCAAGATCATGAATTGGTGTCTTATATATTGCCAAGTGGGCATGGGAGATTTTGTAGGGGTTTGTGGTTACAAATATTATTATTTTCTAAAACAAAGACGCAAGAAGCGTCCAGCTTTAAATTAATAAAGCCAATCAAGATAGCATCCGACATAGTTCCAAATTACAACACCTTAAGTTCATAACAGTACAAATAATAAAGAAAAGAGTCTGGGCATTGGGGCCACTTTAGAGCATGACAATAACCAAAATAGGGCTCCTTGCCCTCAACGGAACTCCAGGACCGAAACAAATACTTAGGGCGGGGACTGCGCACCACATCTCCAAACCAGATTCACCTCCCCCCAAATCGCGTCGGCGCCCTCCTCGCCGCCATGATTGTCCTTCGTCCGCCGTCATGCTGGCCCTACCGCCATGGCCTTGTCCTCGAATAGCGGAGCCCTCACCATGTCGCCGCTCCTCCTCTGGTGCCACTCCCGCTCCCCCCTCCTCCTTGCGCTTCAGCGGCTTCAGTCTCCAAGTATTAAGCGTCTTCCTCCATAGCCTCCTTCTGCAGCATCACTACGGATTTTTTTACGCATCAAAACATAGGTTCGGCGTTCAGTTTTACATATATGTATAATGTTGTCTTGTCAATGGATAGTTAACCAAATCTCATTTAAATCTTAGCATAGAAAATAAATTAATTCATATTCTTCTAGACAATAGCTTGTGCCACTGAAATGTTCTATAGTGTATTTATACGTGTTAGTAAAATTCTTGTTGATTTAGAGTTACAATGCAACATAAGTAGGTTGTCTTGCTTAATTGCAACTAATAGAAAATTCTAGAGTATATGTTTTTGTGGTTATTAGCCAATTACTTGCGCTCATTTAATATAATACCGTTGTGTCACTCTAGAACTATTGGAGCCTATATGCTTTCGATATGTGCGACAAGATGAACAACGATATGGACCATGTGTAAAGATTCACATGTACATGAGGAAGCCTATAGATACTTTTTCTAAATAATCCAGCTAATCAGACTATTTTGATATTTTGGATGTTGACATTAATTGACTTTTCTTATATTAATTATTTCGTAGGCTTTTATTCTACTGGTCACTTATCCATACGGAGTGCTCATTTTTTTCGGAGTGCTTGAAATTTGCAGGGCTAGAAATTAGTGCCAAAATTATGGTGAAACTTTGATTAATTTCTGTTTCGCCATATTTCGGGTACTCGATATTTTCATCTTTTAGCAGAAGTCATGGCCAATTTTTTCGGCAATCCCTACTTTTTAATGTGTATTTATATAGTTTATAAATGATTTCATGAACTATGTGATTTCTATTTCATTTCTAAACATGGATGTAGGCAATGAACCAAGATTGCCCATGGTGTAGCGACAACAGGCTAGGTCACTAGTAGAAAACAGGGCTTTGGTCCAGGTCGGGTCAGCCCATTAGTCCCGGTTCAGTCCAGAACCGGGACCAATGGGGGCATTGATCCCGGTTCGTGAGCCCAGTGGGCCGGCCGAGCCACGTGGGCCATTGGTCCCGGTTCATCTGGACCTTTTGGTCCCGGTTGGTGGGATGAACCAGGACCAATGGGCCTCGCTCCTGGCCCACCACCATTGGTCCCGGTTGGTGGCTTGAACCGGGACCAAAGGCTCCCCTTTAGTCCTGGTTCATATCACCAACCGGGACCAATGAGGTGCCTATATATACCCCTCGCTCGCGAGCAGAGCACCCCAGTGCTCTGTTTTTCTCTGGCCGAGGGGGAGAGGGCTTGGTGGTGCTCTAGCTCACCTCCTATGCACACAAGGTGTTCGATGGAATGCCCGATCCACACTACTTAAGCTTTCTCCTCTCCAAGCTCGACCTCCAAGCTCCATTTTCCATAATATTTGTCTAGGTTTAGCGGTCCGTCACGCCCCGTCCCCGTCTTCACCGCCGTCAATCACCTGCGCCGAGCTCATCGCCGGCACCACCGTGGTGAGCCTCTTGTTCTTATCTTCTTTCTGAAAGGAAAAATATTCTTACTTGTATGTTTACATAGATACTTGTATTATTTTCTTACTTTTATTATTGCATCTTATATAGTGCGATGGTTTTGGTATCCGCCCCCGTCGGCCCTCATCCTATCTATGATTCGGATGTGGTATATATATTATCTTTATAACTATTGGTTCGTTTATTGTTTATGAAAATTATGCCGACCAACATGACATAGATTTTATTTATGTAGGATGTATGTGAATCGGAAATGCCAACCAACCCTATTGTCGAGAGGTTAAATTTAGTTGAAGAAGAAAACAATATGTTGAAGGAAAAAATAAAAAAAATTGAGGAGGAGAAGATGATATTGGAGTTGCATGTTGCGGATGTCGTCGATGATCACAAGATCAAGATGGATGCAATGCGCTTGAAGATTAGAAAGATTAGAAAATATGCCATTCATACCGAGGCTTGGTATCATTATGCCGTTGGATCAATTGTTACCTTGGTTGCGATTATGATCGCATTTGTTTTTGCATTGAAATGTTTTACATAGTTTCAATGTATGATTTAATTAATTAGATGCTCTGGAGAGCTATATGTTGTTAGATGAGAACTATGCATGCACTTTGGTTTTAATGTGATGATGAACTTCTATTAATTTGGACACTTAATTATATATAATGCACGCAGATGAACCGGCAATAGATGTACGGTGACAGACACACCTGCGAGTACATTAAGGGCGTGCATGAGTTTCTCGATGTGGCTGAGGCAAACAAGCAAAATGGTTTTATGTGTTGTCCATGCACTGAATGTGGGAATACGAGGTCTTACTCTAACCGGAAAATCCTTCACTCCCACCTGCTTTACAAGGGTTTCATGCCACACTATAATGTTTGGACGAGGCACGGAGAAATAGTGGTTATGATGGAAGACAGCGAAGAAGAAGAGTACGATGACAACTATGTGCCCCCTGAATACGGTGATGCTGCAACGGGGGGAGCTGGTGAAGATCAAGAGGAACCAGACGATGTGCCCAATGATGCTGCAACGGGTGAAGCTGCTGAAGATCAAGAGGAACCAGACGATGTGCCCGATGATGATGATCTCTGCCGGGTCATTGTCGATGCAAGGACGCAATGCGAAAGTCAAAAGGAGAAGCTGAAGTTCGATCGCATGTTAGAGGATCACAAAAAAGGGTTATACCCCAATTGCGAAGATGGCAACACAAAGCTCGGTACCGTACTGGAATTGCTGCAGTGGAAGGCAGAGAATGCTGTGGCTGACAAAGGATTTGAGAAGCTACTGAAAATATTGAAGAAGAAGCTTCCAAAGGATAACGAATTGCCCGACAGTACATACGCAGCAAAGAAGGTCGTATGCCCTCTAGGATTGGAGGTGGAGAAGATACATGCATGCCCTAATGACTACATCCTCTACCGCGGTGCATACAAGGATCTGAACGCATGCCCGGTATGCGGTGCATTGCGGTATAAGATCAGACGAGATGACCCTGGTGATGTTGAAGGCGAGCCCCCCAGGAAGAGGGTTCATGCGAAGGTGATGTGGTATGCTCCTATAATACCATGGTTGAAACGTCTGTTCAGAAACGAAGAGCATGCCAAGTTGATGCGATGGCACAGTGAGAACCGAAAGAAAGATGGGAAGTTGAGGAGCACCCGCTGACGGGTCGCAGTGGAGAAAAATCAAGAGAAAGTACTGGGATGAGTTTGCAAAGGACCCAAGGAATGTATGGTTTGCTTTAAGCGCGGATGGCATTAATCCTTTCGGGGAGCAGAGCAGCAATCACTGCACCTGGCCCGTGACTCTATGTATGTATAACCTTCCTCCTTGGATGTGCATGAAGCGGAAGTTCATTATGATGCCAGTTCTCATCCAAGGCCCTAAGCAACCCGGCAACGACATTGATGTGTACCTAAGGCCATTAGTTGAAGAACTTTTACAGCTATGGAATGGAAACGGTGTACGTACGTGGGATGAGCACAGACATGAGGAATTTAACCTTAAGGCGTTGTTGTCCATGACCATCAACGATTGGCCCGCTCTCAGTAACCTTTCAGGACACACAAACAATGGATACCACGCATGCACGCACTGTTTAGATGACACTGAAAGTATATACCTGGACAAATGCAGGAAGAATGTGTACCTGGGCCATCGTCGATTTCTTCCGACCAACCATCAATGTCGAAAGAAAGGCAAGCATTTCAAAGGCGAGGCAGATCACCGGAAGAAGCCCGCCATGCGTAACGGTGATCACGTACTTGCTATGGTCAATGATTTACACTACGTAATCTTTGGAAAGGGTCCTGGTGGACTAGCTGTTCCGAATGACGCTGAGGGACACGCACCCATGTGGAAGAAGAAATCTATATTTTGGGACCTACCCTACTGGAAAGACCTAGAGGTCCGCTCTTCAATCGATGTGATGCACGTGACGAAGAACCTTTGCGTGAACCTGCTAGGCTTCTTGGGCGTGTATGGGAAGACAAAAGATACACCTGAGGCACGGGAGGACCTGCAACGTTTGCACGAAAAAGACGGCATGCCTCCGAAGCAGTATAAGGGTCCTGCCAGCTACGCTCTTACGAAAGAAGAGAAAGAAATCTTCTTTGAATGCCTGCTCAGTATGAAGGTCACGACTGGCTTCTCGTCAAATATAAAGGGAATAATAAATATGCCAGAGAAAAAGTTTCAGAACCTAAAGTCTCATGACTGCCACGTGATTATGACGTAACTGCTTCCGGTTGCATTGAGGGGGCTTCTACCGGAAAACGTCCGATTAGCCATTGTGAAGCTATGTGCATTCCTCAATGCAATCTCTCAGAAGATGATCGATCCAGAAATCGTACCAAGGCTAAGGAGTGATGTGGCGCAATGTCTTGTTAGTTTCGAGCTGGTGTTCCCACCATCCTTCTTCAATATCATGACGCACGTCCTAGTTCATCTAGTCGACGATATTGTCATCCTGGGGCCCGTATTTCTACACAATATGTTCCCCTTTGAGAGGTTCATGGGAGTCCTAAAGAAATATGTCCGTAACCGCACTAGGCCAGAAGGAAGCATCTCCATGGGCCATCAAACAGAGGATGTTATCGGGTTTTGTGTTGACTTCATTCCTGGCCTTAAGAAGATAGGTCTCCCTAAATCGCGGTATGAGGGGAGACTGACTGGAAAAGGAACTCTTGGAAGTGACTCAATAATATGCAGGGACGGATATTCTTGGTCTCAAGCACACTACACAGTTCTACAGAACTCTACCTTGGTGACCCCGTATGTCGATGAACACAAGAACAACCTGCGCTCCAAACACTCAGAGGAGCGCGATGACTGGATTACATGTGAACACATCAGGACTTTCAGCAGTTAGTTGGAAACACGTCTCAGAGGTGACAACACTGTTTGTGATGAGTTGTACCTGTTGTCCAGGGGACCATCTTTGACTGTATTGACTTACAAAGGATATGAGATAAATGGGAATACATTTTACACGATCGCCCAAGATCAAAAGAGCTGGAAGCTTCAGCAGTATATCGAAGCAACGCAGCAAGGGACATTCTTTCCAGATAGAGAGAACGACGAGCTCACAATGGCCCTCGGGAATCCTGAGCATCCTGGACGGACACGAGGCACGCCAGGCTCCATTCCGTGGAAGGTTGGGTTTCCGGACGCAGGCGGTTACAAATCCCAGGAGAGGAGGAAAAAATTGCAGCAGACCCAAATGCAGGCGCTGCAAGCAAGGGTACAAGCGATAGAGGAACGAGAAGCAAATCGCAGCAAACGTACTGCCGAAGCTTCCCCCGAAGCTACCCCGCCATCTCAGTGGAGAAGCAGCGTGGCTTCCACCGAGCTGCTTCAGCCGGAGCATGCCTTGACGGCTCCTGCCAGCTATCCCATGGATGCTATCACAAAGTCTCAAAATTGCCACCTTATGATGCAATGGATGAATTTGAAGGTCAAGGCGGCTGTTGGCTCTGTTTATCCTACTGAACCCGGCGGCGCAACTTTTCACTGCCGGCCGATTCTAGAAGGATATGCTAGGGTGATGGTGGATGAAATAACAGAGGGATTTGAGGACCTCCAGCTTGACCACCCTACCGATGAAGGGGAGACTAGGCTGGGGTCTGCTCTGAAGACTCCATGCCTATGGCGGAAGGAGCTCATCAACCTTCCGAACTGGATGCCTCCGCCTCCTCCTCCTCCTCCTCCGGCAAGTCAGGGCACTCTGCCTCCTCCACCGCCTCCTCCTCCGGCGAGTCAGGGCACTCCGCCTCCTCCACCGCCTCCTCCTCCGGCGAGTCAGGGCACCCCGCCTCCTCCACCGCCTCCTCCTCCGACGAGTGACGATCAGGGCACTCGACCGGCTCCTTCTCCGGAGCGTGGAGGCACTCCGCCTCCTTCTCCGTCTGCGCCGACGTGCCCGAGCAGCCAGCCTCCTCCTTCTCTGCCTCGTTAGCAAGGGCGGAAGAGACCTGCCGCCGCTCCGGCTGCTCCGGCGCGTCGTAGTCCTTCTCCTCCGCCTCGTAAGCAAGTAAAGAAGACAACTGCTCCGTCTGCTCTGCCGGTGTCTAGCAGTACAGTCCAGAGGTGGGAGGAAATACAGATTCGGTCCTTCTCTGAAGACTCCAGAGAAGTTACCATACGAGAGGACCTCGGAGGAGAACGCCGAGATCGCACGAGAAGAAGTGAGGAACTACTTTGAAGGGGTGAAAGCAAAGAAACATCCACCTCCGGAGGAGAAGGTAGATCCGGTGAAAGCGAAGCGCACTCTGGCTGCCCTGACAAAACCACCCAAGTCTCCGCCGAAAGGAAACTATGAGCGCATTATTGGAAAGGAATTTGCCGAAGCGGAGCGGTCGGGGAAGTACTGTCAGTGATCAAAGGCTGAAAGAACGACGAGCTGGGAAACAAATTGCCCAGCTCGGCGAACAAGCGAAGCAATCGTCCCCCCCCCCCCCCGTGCCTAGCGACAATGTCGCTAATGATCCGAGGATGGTGCCCAGTTATAGCAATCTTGGCGATTACCTGCCCGACGATGTACATTATGATTTCATGGAGGTGCAAATACAAAGATACGAGTACGGGAAGCCTCTCGTCAAAGATGAAAGATCTCTATCAACGATGATGCGAAGATTGCATGATTGGTACTTGAAAATCTGTAGAGACTCTGGGGGGAGGAGTACTTTGTATGTGAAAGTTAAAAAGGAGCATGACCTCGTTGGAATTGAACTGTTGCTTGTTCCATTTGAGGAGTTCTTTCAGTTTTTCAATCAATTGGCCCTCGATAAAATAACGGTCACCTGCTACTGTATGTAAGTAGTACTACTTCTGTCATTAAGTCTCTCTATATAGCTCAGCTCTTTCATTGCATGTATTTATAATCATCCTCACTATATTATGCAGATTGAAGATCGCCAAATTGAAGAAAAGACAAATCGGTGATATTGGGTTCATTAACACATATCTCATAGATGCAACTTAGGTTAAATTTCATGCCGCAGCTACCGAGGCCAACTTGCTACGATCGTTGGTAATAAATGAAAACAAAGATATAATACTCTTTCCTTACAACTTCAAGTGAGTGTTACTGTCTTGTGCGTATTCGGTTTCCCTTATATATTAGTCAAGGTTATAGTAATGTAATTGATGAGTTATGCATGCGTGTGCACTTACCACTATATTCTCCTAGAGATTAAGCTTGAGCAGGGACTAGTAACCGTCTTAGACTCAAGACGAAAAGATCCCCAGGACTATGCGGACATGACTCAAATGCTCGAGAAGTAAGTTAAATCAATCATTATCCACCATATCAGCAACTTTGTTCATTTCCTGATATATCAAGTAATTGTTTTCTTTGTCTGGCAGGGTTTGGAAAAAATTCTCCAAAAAAGCTCCAGGACTCCCGAAGAAGCTGCAATTTAGACACCCGAAAGTAAGTACTATAGTAGCATGTTCCACGCATCTCCTATTGATTTTGCATTCTTGCTTATCAGTTTGATTGACCTCTATTTCTTGTAAAGTGGTTGTGGCAGGAACAAGGGAATGATTTCTGTGGATACTACGTTTGTGAGTCCATCCGCCACATGACCTGTGAGTGGGTCTACACTGACGAACAATATGAAGTACGTAAATAACAACATTCACAATTTTATTTTATTACCATCATTTGTGTTGAGTTTCATTCATTCATATATATGTGTATTGACCCCCTTCTTCAAATTAGATGTTTCGGAAGCGGGATGAACTCCTAGCACCAGCTCGCATGCGAGCAATTCAAAAGGAATTGGCGGCATTCTTTCTTGACCACGTGATCGCTGAAGACGGAGAATACTATGTGGACCATGAGTCCGTATGATTATATTTGTAAGAGATAATTATTGTATATATGTAGCCGGTAGTGTCGGATAGATATACGAGAACTTGTTGTTCGACCAATCTCTCGGAGAAGGAGAGGTGGTCGATATCACTTCTCTCGGTATGCATATATGTTCATGACGATCTTCTGTTTCCTTCGTTTGCTTACTACTCCCTCCGTTCGGAATTACTTGTCGCAGAAATGGATGTATCTAGATGTATTTTAGTTCTAGATACATCCATATCTGAGACAAATAATTCCGAATGGAGGGAGTAGCTAGCTAGCTAGCGTGTCTAGTCCTCTCTATACGTATGTATAGTACGTAGCGTCGACCAAGCACGAACATAAGAGAGGACACTTCTCTATATTAATTATAGCTAACTAACACAATATATGAAACACCTAAATTAACCCCTCAAAACCCACCAACCCCCCCCCCCTTTAAAAAAAAACAAAAACCCCAGTCACAGAAATGTTGACGCATGGATGCCTATTGGTCCCGGTTGGTGCCACCAACCGGGACCAAAGGGTCTCCTGCCTGGGCTCCGCGCACAGGCCACGTGGAGGCCCATCAGTCCCGGTTCTGGATTGAACCGGGACTAAAGGGACAGGGAATTAGTGCCGACCCTTTAGTCCCGGTTCAGGAACCGGGACTAAAGGCCCTTACGAACCGGGACAACAGGCCCTTTTTCTACCAGTGGGTGTCTGCTAGAGGGTGCACCGTCATTACAATGAAATCCAAATTGATCTTCAGGAGGACTTTTTGAGGAGGACAATACATTTTCATTCAAGTTGTGTTGTGGATGATGAGTTGCTCACATTTATAAAGTTGCGCCCAAAAATGACTACTTGTTGTTTTCTTTTAATTATGCTCTGTGCATCCCTTGTTAGGGAAGGGCGAAACTGCCCATGTAGGTGGACGACACATTTGAGCTCAATATGTCCTTGCTAAAAATGGCATACCCTTGACCCTTATGGTCACCAACGAGGCACACCGATTTACTTTGTAGTCCTAGTTGGATACAGATTGCAACAAAAATGAAGATCGAAGCTGGGAGGGCATGCATGTTGTTCTTGACGAAGAGGATGATACGGACGACATCTATTTGTGGTACAATGTCTCGCAATCACCATACTTGTTTCTTGGTGTTGATCCCAACTTCGTACTCGAACTTCTATCGTACTAGCACTTCATTGAACATATATGTTGTGTGCGGTTATTGTAGCGTTATGCGAAAGTGTTAAACATAGAAGGTATGTTCTTAAATTGAAAACAGTTGCCATGGCAGCCAAAACACTGCCATGACAACTCTTTTTCTTTTGGCTTGGCAAAATATATCACTGTCGGGCGTCGGTCAGTGCCCGCCACAGGTACCGACAATAACAATGGCGAGCAAGTTTGTACCTTCACTCATGGATATTTAGCGCCCCCACTGCTGGGCATTCTTGCAGTAACGACAACTCGAACTAGAGAGCCACACCGTCTTTAGTCTCAAGAGTCTGTTTGGATTGAGCACCATCTAGCCCTACCAAAAAATTGGCATGACCAAATCAAGGGTATGACCAAAATATTGGCACATTCGGAAAAAGTTCAAGAATTTGACATATCCATCGATTTAAAAAAATCACAAACATGCAACAAAAGTTCACGAATTCGAAAAAGGTTCATGAATTTTTAAAAAGATCACGAATTTTTAAAAGTTTTAAAAAATGTTCAAAGAGTTAATTTTTCATAAGTTCAAACATTTTGGAAAAACTTCAGAAATTTGGAAAATTTTCAAGACCGGAAAAGTTTTGAAATTTGAAAAAAAATTCCCAAAATGGGGAAATTTCACAAATTTGCAAAAAATTCAAAAAATTTGAGAAAAAAATCATACTTTGGGAAAAGTTCACGAAATTTGGTAAAAGGTTTACAAATTTGTAAAAAGAAGTTTTCAAATTTGAGAAAAGGTTCACGCATTTGAAAAAAAATGAAATGAAGGAAAAATAATGAAACAAATAAAAAACAGACAAAAACAAGTGAAACCAAAAGACAAAAAACACATAAAAGAAAAAATGGTTGAGAAGCTTCCCAAAACCCAAGGGGCTCTTGAAAAACCAAACTCTATATGGGTCGGCCTAGTTCGCCAGACAGAAGGGATCGAGTGTGTGCGTTAGTGACGGGTAATGAAGTAACGAACGCCTGAAGCACCAAATGTGGTTTTCGAGCTGGAGGCAGGTGGGTCTATGTTGTTGACTAGAACATGAAGGCGCATTGCCGCGCCCGTCTGTCTTTGAGAACAAAAATGCAGAGAACTAGAAAAAAATATAGGGCAAAGTTCTTGAAAATGTGATATCTGGACTTTACGCAATATTTGTTCAAAGTTTGACTTTCAGTTAGAATTGAGCAAATATGACATAGAAGTGCTAATAACAAGCATGTGGTGATTGGTGCAACGAAGCCAGTGTGTAAAACAATACGACACTGATTTGCACACGCGGACAAAGAATTGTAAATTCACACGTACATATATATATATTTGTATAGAAAATACAGCAATATGATTTCATGCCCCCACATCAAGCTGCACATCAGACTTTGTAGGAGCTTGAAATATCACATAGTATTTCGATTAAAAAAATAAAGAACATAACTACCTTAGCAGTGAGCACGACCCAGGCAGTTCTACGAATGTGAGACCAACGAGATGCGTCTAGTAGTACATATTTGAGGTCGCGGACGGAAAAAGATGGGACTGGGATGGATCGGACCCAAGTCCTCGAAGCCGAATTATCTTCGTTGTGGAGGCTCGTAGGTAGCTGAATCTTACTGTTTTGTAATTGGTTTGCCGCTAACATTCTTGCCCATATTTGCCAAAATCATAAGTTGTTAAAACTTTGTAACTTTTTGTGAAATTGGAAAAGGAAACTGATAACTAACCAATTTAGTCAACATTATGCTTTGTATTTCGCAGAATAGTCGTCGCGTGCAGTGACACATGCATAAGCCAGGCCTGTAACGGGAGAGTGCGAGGCACACTTCTCACGGAAGCCACACACGCAGGGTTTCTTTTCTTGCTTCATTTTTTTATGTTTTATGTTTTTGATTTTACATTGCTTTTAGAAAATAGTTTAAGAAACTTACTATTTTTGTACCAATCTATAGAAAATGTTAGACTTCTATTTGAGAAAATTGTTCATCACATATTTAAAAATTATCATCATTCATTTTAATTTATTTGGTGTATTCAAAAATGATCAACATGTAATGACCAGGTTATTTAGAATAATGTTCATAGAGTCTTTATAAAAATGTTCGGCACGTATTTGAAAAATGATAAATGGGTGTTGTAAAGATGTGCACATTGTCTTTAAAAAATGTTCACAGTGTATTTGAATAATGTTCAGCATGCATTTGACAAATGTTCAACATGTATTCCCAAAATTTTCAAAGTGTATTTGGAAATGTTCGACTTGTATCTGAAAAATGTTTGACATGTATTTAGAACAATGTTTGAAGTGTATCTTTAAAGCTTTCAATGTGTATTTAAAAAAGAAAATATAAAGAAAGGAAAAAAGATTAAACATATGTTCATAATTCTTCCAAAAACATATTCATGAAAATGTTAAAAAAAAATTCTAATTCATATAAAATGGGTTTAAAATTATGTTCATAACATTTGAAGAAGTATTCATAAAATATAAATTTACTCACTTGATTTTATAAAAATCTTCATAACATATATTAATAATCTAGCAATTCAGAGAAACGTACATTTTTTAAAATGTTCTTGACATTATATTCAACGTCCATCTAAACAATGTTCAACATGTATACAATAAATGCTCGATGTTTATTAAAACAAAGTCAGCATATATATCAAAAACTACAAAAAAAAAGAAGGACGGTAAAAAGTAAGGAACAGGAAACCCAAAATAAAAATGAAAAATAATAAGAAGAAAGGAACCTTAAACATAGCATAAAGAAAAGGTGAGCCGAGTGAGAAGCAATGCACTATACACTGAACCAAAAAAATCACTACATAAATAAGAAACATGTGAGATGAACTCACGCAAAAGGAAAACCGCTTACTAGTCCAACTAAATAGCAGGAGCGCCGAATGCGGGCGCTGATGTACCTCGTAGTAAGCGAGATATAGCATTCGTGAGCTGAATGCATAAAGAAGACTATATTACAGAGATCAAAGTACTTCTTTTTTCAGTTGAGAGATGAGAGTACTTGAAAGATCAACTTATGTCCTCTCGTTCCCCCAAATAAAAAACACTTATGTCCTCCCGTACGACTTAATGGCTCGATGGCTCGTTTGATTGCCGCTCTGACTCGATAAAAAGAAAACGAACAGAGGGAATACTTACTAAACCAGGACAGTAGGAGTGTAGTACAACATAAGTCAAGCGCAACAGAAAAACTGATTAAAGTATTGCGGTGTGCATGGAAGGAGCTACCCTTGCCATTGAGTGGAGCCGTGCACCATTCATCCTAGAAACTGACAATGCAGTTTCCATCTGCCACAGTGCCTACAGCCACGCCTTCGACGATGCTGCGAGGTCCAACCGGTATCTTAAATCACATTCCGCCCACCACAATCTAAATGATGTATCACCCACAAAACAATAAACCTAACCGATGCATCAAGTGCTCTTATATCATGGGAAGGAGGGAGTATTTTTTACTGCCTAGTCGACCAATGCCTTGTGAAATCAATCGGCAAAATATTTATTAACCCCTGACGAAATGGTATGGAAAACAAACAATTCAATTCATAGATAATGGTAGGCTGGGTGCCTAACAAATCCTTAGACCAGAGGAGGTTATAGTTCGATTCTCCTCTACAGAAACAATTTAGTTCACCCTAATGGGAAAAACGATAGCAACAAAGTTCACCTTAGTTCTATTTATGCCGATCACTAATGCTCCAGGAAGAACAAGAGAGACATAGAAAGCAAACCATAGTAAAAGTAATTAAAAACACACTAGAGGAACTGAGACGACGACGATGTTTTCCCAAAGGAGTCGGGGGATGGTGCCATGCCGTTGAGGAGCCGCTCGACCTGCGCAATGACCTGCCTCCCATGGGCGTACATGACCAAAGTGTCCCTGTTGCGCGTCAGCACATCCACGATCACGTTGAATTGCCAATCGTTCACCACGTCAATCATCTGCCGCACCACACAGTTTGCATACTGGTGTATTATCACGCCCTGCATGACCAGGCAACCACACAAGATTAGTCATGTGTTATCTCTCTCTAGGGATGTCGAGGAACAACGGTAAGATCTCAAAATTCACATACCACGAGATGATCTGCAGTTTGACCACCACCTGCAGAAAGGATCTCATTTATGACAAGCTTGCAATCGTGGTAGCTGGCATAGATTAGGCACTTCTCAATGACTTTGGAAGAGTGCTTCTAGTGGCTCATATGTACTATGCTTTCAGCAAATTTCAACATAATAATTTGTCGATGACGAGGTTCTCCATGCTCCACAATGTACTGCAACATGTCGATAGAACACACATTTGAAATGTTCGTTTAACCGCGACTGTTTCATCAATTACAAGCAACTCCATATTTTACCTGCACAATGTAGTTTCCATATGGGTCTACCGACAGCTCCTTTACACAATCGAGAATCTCCATGATAAACCTTGCAGAACTCCAGCATTTTCTAAGAAGATCACGAGGACGGGGGAATAATTAGTGAACAAGGTATAAATAAACGTCGAAAGATAGGAAGTGGTAAAAAAATGTAATGCCCAAACTAACAACCTGAACCACATGGCATCCATAAGGATGTGTGGATAACATCTTGGCCCTGCCACATAACCGTCTATAGATGAATTGGATATATTGTGGCTGCACGCACTCAATGCATTTTTGAATGGCATGGTTTGCATGTTGATCAAAGATACATTTGAATAGGTTGCTTTCAAGCTCCTTGGCCATCTCTATTTGTTGATCAATGCCGCTTATTTCAAAAGCCTGAACAAAGAGACACCATCAGTGACCGAGCTCGCAACGAAACAATATGGCATACCAGGGTAAAAAGACATAATCAGCTTAAACTATTTATGCATTGGACATTACATTATATTTATAACTGAATTTATCTAAGATAATGAACATATTAACAAAAGAATAAATGAGAATGAATGGTTTGAATAAATTACATATTCTATCTTACATGACATTACAAAGAAGAGGCTTTCCAAATATAGAAGTGCAGTTTTGCAAACTACAAGCATACCTTAATTCCTTTCATCATGGGATGTTAGAAAAGATATATATATATATATATATATATATATATATATATATATATATATA